>NW_024506332.1:137659-217972 GCF_017590055.1 Onychostruthus taczanowskii | reverse complement strand
CCGCCCGCCCCGCCCGCGCCGCCCGCTCCGCCCGACCCGCCGCGGCCGCTATCGCCAGCACAACATGGCAGGTAAGGGCAGCCTGCCCCCCCTGCCCCAGCATGGCTCGGGGGGCTCTCCCCGCTGCCTCCCTGGCTCCCGGCCGCCTCTCCTATTCCGACTCGCTTGCGCCTTGCTGCTTGTGGGGTGGTTTTTTTATCCTCTCGTGTGGGAATTCGTGCTTTGCTCCCACCCACCCCTCCTTCCCTCCGTTCTCCGGGGGGGGGGAAAAAACAGCATGGAAGAAGCAAGGAGGAGCGGGAAGTGGTGTGTTTTGGAGTTGAGGAGCTTGCAGGCAGGGTGGGTCTGCTGCCTTTTCGTAGAATCATGGAATGATTTGGGTGGGAAGGGACCTTAAAACCTATCCAGTTCCACACCCTGGTATGGGCAGGGACACCTTCCACTCTCCCAGGTTGCTCCAAGCCCCGTCCAGCCTGGCCTTAGACACTTCCAGGGATCCAGGGACAGCCACAGCTGCTCTGGCACCTGTGCCAGGGCCTCCCCACCCTCATAGAGAAGAATTACTTCGCAATATCCCAGCTCAACCTACTCTCAGTTTGAACCCTTTCTCCCCCTGTCCTGTCACTACACGCTCTGGTAAGGAGTTTCCCCCTTGAGGCTGTGGGGTCGGTGCTTGTGGTTATTTCTCAGAAGCGCTGCCGTGCACGGAGAGGTTCCAGGTGCAGGCGGTGTCCAGATTGCAGTCGCACCCTTCTGTAGGGAGCAGCCTCTGAGCATCTGCAAATGCCAGTAAAATTTGGCACAGGGCGTAATTAAACAGCACAGGTCTCGCTGTGTTTTCTTTCCCATTCTTTCCACTGCTTGCTCCCCATTTCACATCCCAAAGTACTGTTGGTAGGCTTGGGAGTCTGTGTGCAGAACGGATCTCTTCCCTCTTACTTTTTCTTGCAATTTCTTCATTTGGAAATTTATTCATCCCCCTCCTCTGCACATGAATTGTCTTTTCAGTGCTTTGCATGTGGAGGAGCAAAGCATGGGAGGCTTTGTGAGGCTTGTGCTTTGCCTTTCCCCCCCTACACCATATGCACATGCTCCACCCTCCTCTTGCCGTTTTCGTCGTGGGGGGAAAAAAGTGCCAACTTGGTTCAAGTAAATTGTATGGAAAAGAGGACTTCAGCTCGAAGTAGCAGGAGCAGTGATTCTCTCCAAGCTGTTCCCTTTAAGTCTGCTATGGTGCTAGCTGACAAATGAAGAAGTTGAAGAAAATGCGTTGTAGGATTTTGGGGGAATGGTGGGGGGAGGGAAAGCGTTTTGCCATCTGCATAAATCGGTTCTGTTGCTTGCCTTCACCTCCTCAGGTTATGCAGCTGGATGTAATCCTTCAGGGAAGAATTTAAAGCAAGTGAAAAATGCAAACTGTACTCTGTTCCAGGACTTCTTATTCTGAGGCGCTTCATCTTTTCTGGAAAGATTATTTTCAGGCTTCTGAATTATTTCCTTCTCTTTGAGTTTTTTTGACCCCCTTAACTTGGGAAGAGTCTTCTCCTGTATTCTTTGTTATCTCCAAAGCCCTACCACAGCTCGGGATTAATGTGTAAATGCCATCTGTTGCTCAGCCGGTTTGAGTTGTGTGGAGGAAAAGTTCCATTTTGACAGTGGCTTTTAGGGAAAAAAAAAAAAGGAAAAAAAAAAAACCAACCGAGGCAAGCCCATTTCTGGCTCTTCCTGTATGTCCTCAGCCCTGCAGTGATTTGCTCAGAATGAAATGCAAAAGAAATGGGTGGTGATTTTTGGTGTGTGTTTTGGTGGCACGGTTCAAATGAATCACTGCCTTGAGCCGAGGCAGTAATGTTCCTGAAGTTTTCTCTCCGATCCGTTTTCTATGGTAGTAGAACTTGTCCCCCTCCGATTGCTTGTTTGCTTTTCTGCTTGGATTTGCTGCTTTTTATTTTTTTAGGCTGATAATTGCTTTCATTACTTCTGCGAAGAGATTCTAAAATTGTGGTAAAATTCTTTTTCTTTAGCCTTCAATGCATAGGGTCGGTGAAGTGGGTTTGTGAAAGGAGGAAATTGATTGTGTTGGTTTGTATTGGATGGGAGATTGAAATTTTCTAAAAAAGCACAGCTCTGATAGTTGATATTTAAGCTGTTTGTGTGTGTGTATGTGTTTAGGGGGTTCTGAGTGCTCAAGTAGGAAATAAGCTTTGTGTGAAACACAGCCATTCGTGCACTTGAATTTTAAATTCATAGTTAATGTTGCTTAGTCCAGTAAGCTTTGGGTGAGTGAAGCTTTTACACTGCTTGTGCTTCCCTGTTTTTGACAAACACTGCATTGAAGGCTGACAAGAACAATATCCAAAGGAAAAAGGTGGGGAGGGTGGTGTGTGATTGTGCCTCAGCACTGCTGAGGAAGTGGGCGTGCACAGGCTCTGAAATGTGCAATCTGGAACCATTGTGTGCTGCTGCTGCTGCTCTTGGGGGGGCTCGTTTTTATTGAATTGTTTTCATTTTTTTAGGAGCTGGAGGAGGAAATGACATTCAGTGGTGTTTTTCTCAGGTGAAAGGCGCTGTAGATGATGATGTAGCAGAAGGTAAGAGGAATATTTTTTACTGTTTTCTAACTTTTTAACCATTCCTTAGGTAGGGAGATGTGGATGCAGTCAGTGAAATATCCCAGTGCTGCTGAGTGCACGCTGAGCAAAGCAAATGGACATTTCATGTGCATTCCCATATCCAGATTCAGGTTTAAACTGTGGATTGCAAGTATCATTCAGCACTCTTGTGAAAAAGTTCGGGCTTCCTAACTTTTTTTTGCTGTAATTGTTTTCTAAGATTAAGATTTTTCTGATTTTTTGTCTTTTGATTTGTGTTTTTTCTTAATCTGCAAAATGGGGAATGTGATACTTAAATTCCACAAGGAGGTGTTGTTAGAATTAATATTTGTACTCTTTGAAGATCTAAGTACTAGATGAAGTAATTGTCCCAATCTTTCTAGCCCCTATTAACAAGAGGCGGAAGAAATCTGAATATTTGTGCGTGCCTGCTTAGTACGTAAGGAGCAGGTTTGGCTTTGCAATAATACTGGAAATTGTCTGAAACTTTTCCAAGCTGGCAGTGACAAGTGTCATGTTACACTAAGATGGCTGCCTCTGAATTTCACTGCAAAAACTGCACTGTTTGTTTTGGTTTTTTTCCCTTGGATTTCGGATCATTGGAGGAATGGTGCTTTTCTCTGTGCTGGAGAGCAGAGTCTCTTCTGTGATTGTTCTTGAGGAAAGGTCCCCTGACTTCTGAATTTCTTTTGCCATAAAGTCCTGTTTACACAAAGTAGCCTTTAAGATCATGAGTTAAAAGTTTTCTTTTGCAAGCAGTTGGCCTTGTCACTTATGTAATTCCTGGGGTTTTTTTTTGTTTCTTTTTCTTGCATATCTTGAATGCTCTGACATACAAGTGAGATTAATGTTATATTTAGAAAAGCAGTAACTACAGTTTCCATTATTTCCCTGCTTGACATGTGGTTCAGATTAGCTTCCAAAGGCCAAAAGAAAATATCAGTATAAACATAACTGAGTTGTTTTTATTTATTAGCTGCAGCATGTGGCAAACAATGCACTGAGGCTTCTGTTGTTTGCAAGTTGAAATACGTTTTTTGGAAAGGAGAAAGCTGTAACAATTTCAAGCTTAATTTTAAATTCATCAGGAAGTAGATTTTAAAACTTGAACTCAAAAGTGCTGTTAAGTGTGGTATAATTTTTTCCCTGACAGATTTAAAATTCTGTAACCTTTGTTTTATTTACGTATCAAACTAAACCCTTAATAAGTGCAAGTATTGAAGAAGTTGTGGTTGTGGTAAAGCTGTGGTGCTTGCAAATAATTCTTCATTAAAATAGATGTTGATATGCTTCTAGTAGTAATGAACTTATATATAGGTATAGAAAAGTAGCTGGAAATGCAGAAGTGAGGAAATAGGAAGGAAGGACAGGCTGAGCTGTTCTGAGTGTTGCACTTAGTGTTACTGAAGGTGCCTTGCCAGCCTTGTGCCTCCTGCCAGGCTGGGAGCTGCCCTGAGCACTGCTGGAATCCTGGGGTGGACTTCAGGGAAGCCTTTGAGGGAATTAACTGGCTTCAGTTTCAGCAAGCCAGGCAGCTTGGTTTCCAAAACATTGTAAGAATGTCCATTTTTTGGTTTTGTAGACAGTGTAGCTTTCTGATTCTGTGACCCAAAGAATGAAATTTTTTTCGCTGTCAGCTATACCTGACTTAGGATTCTGAGTCTTGAAGTCCAAAGTGTATTATACTGCCTGGGGAGAGATCCCAAGTATTACTGATGTTATGCTTGCTTGTAATTCATGTCTTGAGCTGAAATTCTCTCCTGTTCCCATGTATTTGGCTCTCACAGTCCATACTGGAAGTTGGTGAAAGCAGTTGTTTATATTGATTTCTTGTTCTACATCACAGTGTTTCACTGTAATTCTGTTGGAAGCGTTATGTATCAGGATGGTTTTTTTTTCCATTTCCTAGCAATATTTCTGGCTTTAAGGTTCGCTTCACACAGACATGGAGCCTTTTGTGGTTCTTGCACCAACTGGAGCAGCAGCTTCTGGTTTTTTGGAATACCCAGTGACAAACTGACAGCGGGTCCAAGTGCAGTCTGAGAATCTTTTTTATTCCCTGCCTTTTCTTCTGCTTTTTTGGGGCAGGCCCACGGTGAAAGCTCAAGGAAATCTTACTGTCTCAAGCTTTAATGACTCTTTAACCACTGTGGTCTGCCAGAGAACAGGTCTGCACTCCAGTCATGCCTGTGGTGAGCACGGTACCAATTTGTGTACAAGGAGTACAAGGCTGTGAAGATCTGTTTCTTGAACGGCTGCAGAGCTCAAAATCTAAATAGCAGTTTGTTGTGGAATGCTGAAATTTCACTGAAAACAAATGTGAAGAATTGGGAGTTTTACTTTCTGTTTTCCTCCTGTTGGTAACTTAGTGTTGCAATATTTACATTGGAAAGCTGTCTTGAACTATGCTAAAACATTGATAGCCAGGAAAACTACATCATTTAATGGCATTAATCAATGGGTTACAAACCCAGTGGTCTCCCTGCAGTGTTTTTTGCCTGTAAAACAGGCCCATGGAGAATAACATTTTGGACAGTAACACTTCTAATACAGTAGCAGTTGTAACAACTTTTAAAAGCCTGTCAAGAATGCTATTATGTAACTTCCAGTATATTTAAGGTCAGACCTGACCTCCAGCCTTCCCATCAAACGTATAACCTATAATTCTTTAGGTACTTGGACTAGGCTGGCTGGTTGTTACAAAGTCGATATTTGGTGGCTTTGGTGGCTGAAACATGAGCTCTGATACACAGTTTTTAATTTTCTGCCTTTCCAACCACTGTGTGATGGATGGATGTGGCATGTAAGGGAAGGGGGGGAAATTGTGTCACTAAAGCCTGGGGAAAGATGGCACTGAACTTGTATGTGGGGCCTGCTGGAGTGGGTCACTGCTGGGGCAAAGCTTTTCTGCTGGAAATGTGAATGTTAGGAGCAGAAGTAGCCTCTCTTCCCTTGGTATGTATGGAATTTACCCTTGCTTGTAAGCTGTGGCCTGGCCGTGTCAGATCACAGTTAAGCACAGAAATCAGGTTATAAATTGAAATCTCGGTGTCAGCTTCATTATAATTCTGCTTCTTAATTTTAATAGATTATAGAAGTTTGCCTTCCAGTGATTTATCAGTCTGTTGTATGAGGACAAAGGTTGTTGTAGTTTGTGCTTCCTCTCTTTCTGAAATAGCTTTCCTCCCTACTTAGTTTTGTATGTTCATAGTTTCATAGACAGGTCTTTTGGGGTGGAGAATACAGAGTGCTTGTTTGTGATAAGTTCAGTGATCAGGTTATCACAAGTGTCTGTAATGCACAGATTACTTTCTGTTGTGCCATCACAGTTTCAGTACAAGTGAGACTTAATTGTCCAGAAATGCCCCGGTGTTTTCTTAATGGAAGTTTCCTTTATGGGAATGATTCTAGAAAAGGATTACAAAGATTTGCAGGAGCAGTTTTGTTGGTTATACTCTTTTGCTGTTTTTCAGAATGTGACATAATAGCAGCTGCAGTTGGGAGCAGCTAAGAGTTGTGAGTTTAAACTGCCTCTGAAAACTACACACTTGCTTAATGGAGTGAGTTTGTACTTCAGAACAAATTTAGTCAATTTGTTTAATTGCTCAGCAGAAGGAGAAGAGTCAGGCGGCTCTCAGTGTTCTTTCAGGTGTAATTCAAAGATATGTGAAAGTCTGATAGTCCAGGTCCAAGGCTGGGATCCAGGAACTTATGCCCTAAGCTTTAACCCTGAGTGATTACTGCTCATCGTGGACAAGTTTAACTGTTTCGTGCTCAAATTGACTCTGAAAGAAGCATCTGAATATCTGCTGTGGTTGCTGATTACTGACTTTATTTATGCTTAATGCTTAACCTTTCTGTGATACTTTGTTAATTATCTATGATTTGCTTCATGTCTCTTCTTAGAGCCAAACATGGCGGTGTCTGTTTTAGACTGAAGGTGATGAACAGATAAATTTTTGTCCATGGCTTGTGTGTGTTAAAAGATGGAAACAAAATTGGACATTTCCCTGGTTCAGAAATGCTTTCTGTGTTTGGTTCTAGGTGTGTTGTGTCTGTCAAATGTAGTTTGATAGTTATTTTTGACAGGTTTCAGAATTGCAGAGCAGCAGTGGGGACTGGTGTTGCTTCAGCAATGGTAGTTTGTCTTGAATGCATGAAAAGTGTTACTTCTGAATAAAGAGAAGTGAAGGCAGGAATAAGGATGGTTATAAAAAGGTTGTTTACTACAATCTGTGGGTTCTTTTGTTGGTTTGGTTGTGGGGTTAGGGGGTTTTTTGTTTGTTTTGTTTTAGGGGTTTTTTTTTTGTTTGTTTGTTTGGTTAGGGGGTTTTTGTTTCTTTTTTTTGTTCGTTTTTTTTAATGAGGATTGATGGAATTGGAGAGGAGAAAAAACTCAGAGAAATAAGAGTGACAGTGAGGTTGCAATAATATTGCTGAGGAAAGATTGGGATATAGTTGTGGGAGGGAAGCTAATTTTGGCTTTTGAGGGCTGTGGTTATGTTCTCTATGCTCATGAGGTAACATCATTTACAAGGAGCAAGGCCTAGTAATAGGTTTGTTTTTAAGAGCTAGTTTGAAATATGCTGTAGATGGGGGAAAAAAAAAGACCCAAGATTATATCCTGTTCTGTATTCCTGAGTCTGCTTCTGTATTTGAGCTCTTCAGCTGTTCAGAGAATGTCTGTATCTGGAGAGAGAAATGGGCTACTGTGTTCAAGGAACTGCTGCTCTGGATGGACTGGAGTGCACATTTAAAGTGTGCAGTCCCCCAAAACAAAGAGCATTTAGCAGACAGATAAATAGGCAGTGACTGTTCAGCTCCCCAGAGGTAATTCAGTCCTCTTTCTTGCATGGGTTTGGAAGCTGGGGCACTTCAGCTTGTCAGTCAGGGATTTTTCTGTCCTTTCTGTGGGGCATTGCTGTTCTTGGAATCTTTGTCTTAAATTAAAAAGTCGTTATAAAGAAGGCTTTTGTGTTGGAAATGCACTGCTAGAGTGATCAAGCCATCAGACTCCACAGCACACATGAGTGCAAGCTAGGCTATCAGCAGCAGTCTAGATGGATTACAGCTCTGGATCAGCTTTGTGAAACTTCTTAGCTTTTCATTTTATAGGTGCTACCTAAATGCTTCTGGTTTGGCTATTTCTGCTGTAGGAAGGGGGTTCTTTGGTAGCTGTAGCTTCACAGGATTTATTTTTGAAGAGCTAAAATGAAGACTAAAGCTCCCAGTGGATGCAGAGCTGAAGGAAGAGTTAAAAGCTGGGTGTTCCAAGCTGTACTGTCTGGGTTTTCCTCCCCCTCCCTTTTTTCTGTTCTCCCTGACTTGCCTATTTAGGCCACAGCTGCATGTTTGGCAGCATTTCTGCTTAAAGAGGCACTCCTTCCCACTCGCTGGCACGGGTGTTCACCTAAGAGGACAGTGAACTTGTTGGGGAAGCTGATCCAGCTGAAAAATTGGTAAAATCATGGTTTTTCACTGGATTATTTTTCGGCTGAATTGAACCCTGATGTGATTCTCAGAGCTCTGCATGTGCTTATCCCAGTGTGGAGAGTGATCCAAGTGGCTCAGAGGAGCAGGAGGAACTCTGGAAGAAGATTGGTCTCTTTGTAGGACTTTACATGAAGGCAGTGCAGGACCCTGATTGATCCCCGAGTGCTCTGCTGCTATGAAGGGTAAAATCAGCTGCTAAAAAGGACTTTAAACCTTTGCGGTTCAAGATCCATACTTTGAACATGTGCTATCTGCAGGCCAGCAATAAAGTCAGTGTTAGAGTATCAGAATTGTTTTGTGATGGATTTTTTATAGTGCACATGGAGCGGGTTTTCTGCTGTGTCCACACAAGCAGTCTGTGGAAATGGGATTTGTTCAGTGATGTTTCGGGCTCTGTTAGTAAAATTAGCTTGTTAGTATCAGTGCAGTTAGTTTCTTTGAAGTTGTTGTAGGAAATAATACCAATTGAATGGGAGGTGGGTTATTACTGATTGCTTTATTGTAAAGCACTTTAAAAAGATAATCTGACAAATGATAATCTTCTCTTGTCGTGTCTTATCAGTCTTAATAGGATTTGAAAAATGGATCTCTTCTTCGGGGTTTCATCTTCACTTAAATTGATGTATTGTCTTGCATTAAATGCTGCAGAATTAGTCTGCCTTTGTTTTAGCTGGTGTTAAAGTGTGTATGCAATTAAATCTGCTCTGCGTGTGCCTCATGGAGCAAAAACATCAATTACTGATGGTACCGAGTTAAGGCTGCAGTTTGTCCTTTCATCTGTAGGAAACACTGTGCTCCCACAATAATTTCATTCTAGAAGATGTTTTAATAAGTGCCTTAAGGGTATTTTTCAGGCCTTTTTTCCTGTTTTCAATGCTCCGTAGTATGCAGCACCATAACTGTGTCTACAGTATTTTTAGTATGGAGTGAAAAGTTTAGCAGAACCAATCAGTGTTCAGTAATCACACTGAGGTTTGCACTCAAAGAAGTTATTGAGAGGAGTAAAAAGCCTTGGCTTGGGTTGATGTTTAGGTTGTGAATGTGAACAGTTACCCTGTTCCAGTGAAGATGAAAGCAGATAAATACAGGAAGTATTTATTAATCCCAACCAAATTGGAGTAATCTCTTTCAAGAAGCAGTGGTAGATCTTGCAGTCAAAATAACAATGCAGGGACATTTTGCTAAGCTTTAAACTTGAGTGGAACACATGTAATTATAGCTTTGTTATATTCCCACAGCTCAGTTATGCTCTTGCAACATGCACCAACTACATGCTGCTTTTTGTGAGGTCAGTGTGTCAGTAAAGTGCAAATAGATGGGACATTGTCTTCCTCTATGCCTTTGAAAATGGGGAAAGCATAAAAAGGGGCCTTAAGGGGTAAAATACTGATACCTTGTGTGTGCACTCTTATTAATAATTTTACATAGCAGGATTTCTGTAATTGAATATAGCGTTGCTCACTTTCTGGCTTCCCACACAGGCCTGCTGTGGAACTCTGCTCTGGGCAGCAGGCAGTGTTCCATGAGGGTGCTGTTGCCTGGGTTTTTAGTGACTGGAAGATTTTGGGTTTTTAATTTTCTTTGAAATTAAGTACCCACCATCAGGTTCTGCTGCTGTGAGCTGATATTACTGAAAGCAGTTCTTTGAGGCTTCTCTGCATAGTTGTAATCCAGTGAGAGAAACAGAAGTGGCTGGAAGCTTCTCTCTTTTCTCTCCTAACTTATCACCCTTTTGTTAGGCACTGGAGGAGAAGCTATTAATTTGGTCAGCCATTCTTTATCAAAATGTATTTTCCTCTCAGCGATCCACAAGTGATAGCACCATGAAGGGAACCAGCATATTTAGGTCACATGTGAAGCCCCTGAGGCAGTTCTGTTTGCATCTAATTTTGGAAGAAAATTTTAGGGTCAGGAAAAAAGGGTTTAAAAGAGTTGCGTTGTAAGAAAGATTGATTTTCCCAAATATATAGAAGACGTTTCGTGTGGAAATGTTTCCCTTTGCTTTTTCAATTGTAGTTCTCAAATCAATACTCTGGGAATAATGAGAGCTCCAAACATACTGGTTTGGCACTCTGGTTTTGAGAACCTGAGAAAAGATAATTAAGGAACAGTTAAGGTAATTGACACTTCATATTATAGTTGCTTATTTAGAATATGGTAAATACGGTGTCATTTCTAGTATATTCTTGTTTCTTGAATGCCAGTAATTGTATTTTCCCTTTTTTTTTCAGTGACTATAAAAAGTATTTCAGTGGCCATTCTTTGCTCCTTAAAAGCAGTTATTTTAGCTGTCGTTTGTGCTATTGTTAAATGATGATTTGAGAAGTCATGAGCTATGTTTGTGTATAGTGCTTATAAATGTAGACTGAAGGTCTTGCTTTATTTTCAAATGACTTGGAAGTGAATTGGTCCACTGGACAAGAACTACATATGAAAATAAAGCTTTGGCTTTCATAAAATTACAATGACTCTCAAAGACAGTTGTTTGAGAGTTCTTGGGCTTTTTTCCAGTGGAATCACCCAACAAACCCCTGATTTTTCTGGTACCGCTCTTGGTGCATTGAGTAGGGAATAATATATAGAAATATTGGCGATAATAAAGAAAAATTTAGATTATTTTTTAATGATTACCCTGTTTGGCTTGTTTTGAAGTGTGACCTTGATGTGGGAAGAGGAATTAGAATTCAAATTACACCACAGCCTGCCTGTAGGTTTGTTGTCACTTCAAGTAGCTGCTGCTCCTGAGAAAAATGGTCCTTCCTGGTGCCTCTGCCTGTCACTGCCTTGAGCTGAGCCAGGTGATCCCTGAGTTCCAGGCTGGTCACTTGGGGAAACCAACCCAAATGAAAATTACATCTCTTGGATTCCTTTTGGATAAATTTTATTCCACATTAGCTTCTCCAGACCTAATTTGTCCAACTTTTAGCAAATATTTGTGGTGGGATAGGTGGTAGTTCTGCAGGAATGGGATGAGAGGTGGAAGGATGGATTGCTTCTCTTGGAGAGTTGATAATGGTTCTAAGGCAACTTGAGAAACTATGGAATTGGGAGCAGTTCAGCCTCCTTCTCAGCCTTGTCACATTCACAGTTGATCCCTGCTTGTTCATAGTCTGCCTTTCACATGAAAACTCAACTTTCAGTGCACTGAGATTTGTATTTGAGGACATTTCTTTTCATAGATCAGTATGAACAAACAGCAGTTGAAGTTGAAGCCTACAGTGTTCATTATATAGCCCAGCAGTGAGAAAATGTCACTGTTTATAGAGGTAGTAGTCAAACATTCATAAGCTGTTTTACTGGAATGTGGAACTGGCAGGAATGGCTTTTTGCCCAGAAGTTTAAAACTTTCTGTATAATCCTTCTGCCTTTTTTTCAGTCAGTTCTCCTCACAGGTTCATGTCATTGTTTTGGTATAGTTTTATTTCTTTGTTTGTTTAAGCTAAATCTTACACTTTTTTTTTTTTTTTTTTTTTTGGGGGGGGGGGTGGTGGGGATGTTAAGTATCTAGGGTCTTTAATTTTATTCCAGATCCTTCTGGAAGCGGTAACCTGCTCTGGAAAGCAGCAGGAGCTGACAGCAGGGCTGTGTTCCTGCAGCAGGACACGTGCTGTGCTTAACCCAGCTCATTTGTGTCTCCCAGTAATGAGATGCCTCAGAGGAAAGGGCAGGAGGAATACAAAGAGCCTTTGGAACAAAACAATATCCCTTGGATTTTGTCTGCACATGAGGTTGTTGGCTCCCTGGAGCTTGGGGTGCTTTTGCTTGGTGTGACCTGAGGAAGCTCATGCCAAGCCTGGGAGTACCAAACATCTGCCTGTTTCTGGAGGATGCTCATCATTGTGCTGGTTCTGAATTGGCATCAACAACTGTGCAACCAGGTCATGGTGCAGCACTGGTGCAAGGTGTTTCTCCACCCTGGTTAGGAGCACATCTGTGTTAGAAAAATGTCTTGGTAGGGTTGTGTCCTGATTTCCTTCCTGCTGCTTGCTCACTGTCCTTCTGAAGGAGTTCTCAAGATAAGCTTTTCTTTGTGCCCATAAACTTTTTAATGTATATATGAACTTCTTTTTCCAGGGGTTTTATGTTGCATTCAGCTGGAAGTTGTTTGGCATCTTCCAATTCATGTTTGTTCTAACCAGGGTATTTGGTCTGAGGTCCATTTTCTTACAGAGCTCTTACTACTCTTTTACTTTTTGCCAACTTAAAAGTTTAAATTTAAATGCCATTATCCCAGGACATGGTGGGGAGACTGGTGGAAAACTAGAAATGGAGATAACTGGAAGTAATTATCTGCAGTTGTTTTCTTTGGAGTAATTTTAACCCTTCCCTGCTTTATTTTCCCTACTTGTGAGACCTGTGTGGTGTTCCCTAAAATAAGGTTCCAAAGCCTTTGATAGTTTTTTTGTAATGATCTTTGACATCCTTGGTAACACTACCAAAATACTCTCTCCTTTTTATATATCAAACATACGTACAACATATATAAACAATTTTTATATATATCTGTTATACAACTCTTCCAAAACCCACAGAAAAGGTCCTGATCTATAAACAGACATATTTGAAACAAACACTTAAAAATAAAGGTTGGTATTTTGCTTTGATTAGTAGACTATATATATAATTTTAAGAGGTGTTATAAATATGCCTTGGAGTTGTCAAGATTCCATGTGTTAGGGTTCTCAAAGTCCAGGCCAGAAATTAGAATTGGCTTCTGTTTAATAATGATTTTTTAAAAGAGGCTGAGGCATGTATGCTTGGGCCAGAATAGAAACACAGGAAAACACTTGCCAAGTTGGGGGTTGGAGGGAGGTAGGGCAGGGGAAGAAAAGGCCACTGGGCAAAGGAAGACTGTTCTTTAAGTTCCAAGTGCCACTAAAGAGGCATTAGGTATTAAAAGGGACTGATAGCTGAATGAGTGACCAGAGTGAGGGAAGTAATCAGAAATTTTGATTTTCCAGTCACTTCGTAGAGCTGTGTATTTATCTCAGCTGGAAACTTCAGTTGTACTTGTGACCTTCACAGGCCCTGTGCTCCCCGGCAGGCTGCCTGAAATCCAGCTGGAGAGCAGCCCTTTCTCCTGCCCTCCCTCCCTGCCTTTCTGGGAGGCAAGAGGAATTTCTGACTTCATTTTTCTTGCTTAGAAGGAGGCACTTCATGCATTGTCTGAGCCACAACAGCCTCCTGCATTCTACACACCAAAGATTAAAGGCCTCCAAATGTTTGGCCTGAGCTTTGCACCTGAAATAAATCCTTTGGTCAAAGAATGTGTTAGAAGAGTCTGAAACAGCAGGGTAGTTTTGAAGAGTTGTTTTTTTATCTCTACAAGAAGAATGCACACCGAGTCACAGAGTTCTGATTTTGAAAGGCATTGCTAAAGTATTATTTTTTCTGTAATAATACTATTACTAAATTTTAACCTGCGGTATGTGTTCTGGATTGGCTTCAGCAAAAAGAGAAAATGAAGCTATTGCAGAGCTCTGTCTGTAGCTTTCTCAGTGACAAGAAAGGCATTGCCTGAAGGCTTCTTTTCTCTATGTGCAGAACAATGGCCCAGTATGTTATTTCCAAATATATTGTTATTTGCAAACAGACCAGCAGCTCCTGACTGCACTGTGCTGTGCAGCCTATTGAAATTCTGGCTGTGATTCCAGCAGAGATTTTTCCATAAATAGCTCTGTACTACTTGGGAACACAAACCCTGGAAAGATCAGAAGTAAGGTCTGCTGAGGGACTGTTTAGCCTGTTATTAGTGTGTACTTCAGGGTAGATATCATGGTGGATGTGAGGAATTTTTCTATGGGGTTAGGTAGAGGCTGTCAGCAGGAATTAAAAATGAAATAATTACCAATCAAATTAGATCCAAGAACTCACAAATCACCTATCTTGAGCATAGGGGAAAAAAGGATAATAAAAATTAATAAATATGAGCAGAAGCAAGTCGATTCTCTTTCTGGATTTTTTAAATAAAATCTATTAGGTAATAACTAAGCATTAGGTTAGGGTTCAAGTAAATACAAGTTGAAAATAAAATTATTTATTCTTCCCATGAACAGACATTAAAATTTATGCTGATTGGATGTTTGTTATGTGAATGAATACCTGCACTAGGAAATGGGCTATATTTTCCAGTGCTGTGCAGGTAAACACCCACTTGAATAAGTAATACAGTAGTATTTTATAGACAATTCTGTTATAATTGGTGTAAGCTGTCTTGAGTCATTTGTAGTCTTGAGGAGAAACTTGTAAACACTCTGTGAATTAGAAAAGAGGTGAATAAATACTTCCTGGGTCACAGGGCTGATTCTCTGCTGGTCCTGTTGCTCATAAACTTTTTTCCTAAGAAAGAATAAATCCCCTTTTAAAAGCAATCAAAGTGTATAAAAATAACTTTGGCATTTGAGAAATCCCTGCTCAGAGTGGGGACTCTGAAGTGTCCTCGAGCCCTGGTTATCAGAGGAAATGTGTTTTATCAGGTGTGAGAGTGAGGATGGGGTCACTGAGACCAGGAGAGCTTTAGGACACTGTCTCAAGGCAAACCCCTCAGCTGTACCTACTGCTCCCTTGGATGTTCATTAAAAACCTTTGGCTGTGGCCACTGAGCAGTCTCAGAAGGGTCTCTGAGATCTTCACAGAGCCTTGGCTATGTCTGAAGTTGTCTCTGCTGAAGGAGCACCTGCACTGTGGGTGGGGGTGCAGCAAGGCTGGAATGGAAATCCGCTCTGGGGCACTGACTTTGTGCTGATAACTGGGGATAACTTGGAGTCACAGAATCTCCTGGAATGGTTTGGATTGGAAGGTATCTTAAAGCCCATCCAGTGCCACTGCCTGCCATGGGCAGGGACATCTTCCACTATCCCAGGGTGCTCTGAGCCCTGTCCAGCCTGACCTTGAGCACTTCTAGATCTGGGGCAGCCACAGCTTCCTTGGGAATTCAATCTCAGCCCCTTACCAACCTCACAAGGAGGAATTTATTGCCAATATCCCATCTTGACCCACCCTCTTTCAGTTTGAACCTGTTCCTTCTTGTCCTGCCTCTCCAGGCCTTTGTAAATAGTCCCTCTCCATCTTTCTTGGTGGGAAGAACAGCTGAACTGCTGACTCCTTTTTCTTTTTGAAGGCCTAGGTGGTATTTGTGAGCTTGGTTCACATTTTTTTGTTTCATGAACATTCTTTTTCATTCTTTGTAGGCACATTGAGAGCAGCTCCCTGAGAAACTGGGAAGTACAAATAAAGCAGCTCTGCAGTCCAGCAAAGCCCTAGTGCTACCAAGGGGTAATTAGCCTGGGTTTGCAAAAGAGATACATTCCCAACATATTTATCACAGAGAGAAGAAATAAAGCTTTAAAGCTTCAATGAGACTCAGTCAAATACTTCTGATGTGTTTTGGGGAATCCCTATACTCTGTGTAACTTGCATTTCAAAGCATGTCTTAGGAGAATTATGGAGCACTTGTGTGAGCATTGTGGATAAACCCTGAGGAGCCTTGAGAGAATGAACTGTGACTTAGCTCTGTGCATACAGGTTTTCCAGGGAGTGGTGCCTTGAGGTGGAGTTGGGGGTCTCCTGAATCTTTATAGATTCCTAGGATGCACTTAATCTCCTGGTCTGCAAGGGTGTTTTCTACAGCTCACAAATGTCATAAAGAGACATTTAATTTCTTTGTTTCAGTGTGAAGCTTATTCTGGAAAATCAGTAAACATGAATTTTTGTCTTCAACAGTGTTAAAATTGAGTTGTTACCCTCTTGGAAATATGCAGTTTTGCTGCAACTTTATTAATGGTAGGTTGTAAGTTAAAGCACTGCAGGCAGAAAAGATGTTGGAACAAGTAAAGTACCAGAGTTTTAAAACCAGGCAAATGCTGTGTTAGAGGATAAATCATCAAATCTGTTATTTAAAAGTTTTTTTGTCTCAATTCTCCTTCTATTGCTCAGCAAGTCCCAGTTTTGTGAGTGATAGTGATAGAACATTCAGGCACCTGAGGGGATCTCAAATGAAGCAGTTGTGGGCATGAAGTTGGTTCCTGCTGGAGTTAATTTTGTTCTACTATAATTAGATATGTATGATCTGTATGCAGTTGTACAAAGGACAGAAATTATGAGTAACTCCCAAACGAAATTCTGCACAATACAAATATAACTAAACCATTCTGTCATCTTTGCCTCAGAAATCAGTGTAGGTTTTGGTAGCTGAAAGTGTTTCTGAAAGAACTAGAGCTGGTATGGATTGTGTACAGCACTTAGTGCAGCTACTTTGCTGAAAGGGATAAGGCGTGGTTGAAACAGGAAAATTCCAAGGAAAGGAAGCTGTTTCTTGTGTAACTTAGCCAAATTATCTCTACGTTGCAGTAATACCTAATGTTTTATCTCTGTTCAAAACTGGAGAAGCAGAGTACCCTGAGACTGCCAGTCCCCCTTAAAACAAACCATAGATTTCATGTTCTTGCCTTCTAGGAAATGTTTCACTTGGGGATAAAATAAATTTGCTTTTAGGTGGAGTTTTATTGCTGCAGCACCAAAGAACACATGCATGCTCATTTTTTTCAGTGCATTTCAGGAAGGTTTGGCTCTTGTGGACTGTTAGAAACTTTGTTGGTTCCCAGAATTCTGTAGCACTTGATGGAAGCTTGAGGTTCTGGGCTGCTTTGCATCAAAACAGGGACACAATCTCTCCAGATTAAGTGTAATTGACGTGGCCTGTGGTAGCAGCAGGGCACAAGCAAACCTAGGCCAGGTACACAGGATGTCAGATGGATTTTATGGCAGATGATGTTATGAAACAAAGTGACTTAAGCATTATAGTGCATTTAGGGTTTTAACACAAATGTTGCTTAGGTAGGGTATTTTTTATATTTTGTGTGTCTGTTATTTTCCTGTCAAACTCCTAATTTCTCATGGAGCACTTAGGGTGCACAGCCTCCGATTGTGCTGTTATCTAACCTCTGGATAACTACTGTTCCCAGTCTTTTTTTGGTAATCCTAGACTGTGAGTGAAGAGGAGTTTTCACTGTAATTGAAAGGGAATTGATGCAACACTGAGTGTGACACATCTTCAGTAGGAGGGCCACTCTTCTTTTCCTCTTCCCTGCCTGAAAATAGATTTAAGCTTCAGGAGCTGGTTGCTCTCAGCAGCTGAATTTTGTGAGGTTAGGAAACTGAACCCCACAGTAGCTTTTCCATCAAACAGGTGCCTGGTATTTAAAAATGCTGAAACGCTGGATTTACTGCTTATTACTTTTTTGTTTAAAAGCAGAACAATTCTGCTTGGAAGGAGGAAAGCTTGTGAACAGATTGAGCCCTTTAAAAAAAATTTATTATTATTCTGTAATATTGCAGTAGCTGCAAAGAAGAGGCTCAATGAGATGCTGTGACCTTCAACTGGTTGTTCCTGGTCCTGGATAAATGTTGTAATTCCACAAACTGTGAAACACCGTCCTTTCTGAGGTGATTTCAGCTGGGTACCAGGAGTGGGGCTGGATTTCTGCCACTCCAGCCTCTCCTGTTTATGATATTAATAAACTGGTGTCAAATGTCCTGGGAACGGTTTATGCAGGTTGAAAGACCTTTGTTTCAGCCAACAATAGACCTGAATTAGTATGAATAGGAAAAGCAAATAGGCACTTCCTGCCATATTTGAAGGAATATTTGAGTTTGGGAAGCATGTTTATTAAGACATGTGAACTAAATGCTCATCACTTGCTCTTTGTCCCCAGCAAAATGTTCCATGTGTATGTGTATTTCTGTTACCTTCCTAAATATATTTGCAGTGCTAATGATGTAAGGTGGAATCCCCTGTTTGAATACATTATTTAGGGTATTCTTTGGGGGAAAAACTCAGCACTTGTGTAATGAAGATTTAAAAGAGGGAATTGACTTGGTTGTTGTTTTCCTAATCACATTTATTCCTGGAATGAAAACTTGGAGGCCTCTTGCAAAGACTAGAAACTATTAGGATAAAGTGAAATAATGGAGTGGTGCCTCAGCCCATCTCGAGGTTGAGCTGCCTTTTACAGAGTGCTGTAACTGCTCTGAGTGGTTTCTGGGCAGAAGATGCCTTTAGAGCCTCCAGGGAATTCTTGTCAGGTATTAAATAATCCTTTATTATTGAGTTTGGAGTATTTTCAAGCTGATGTAGCTCATGTAGAGTTGAAAAATGGTTCTGTCTTGAACTGGTAATGTCCCCACTTTGCAGTAGTGTTCACATGGAGTCACTGGGACAGCAGTGATCTCCCAGAGTTGTGGATCTCTGGAAGAAGCTTCAGACACACACCCCCTCAATTCCAGGATGGGAAGGACTGTAGGGTGTACCTTGAGTGTACCTGTAAAATACATCCTCAGAGGTGGAGGCAGCTCCCAAGGACTTGGGAACTGCAGCGAGGGCCACACTCCTGCTTTGCTGATTCCAAGGTGTTATGTTTTCCACAGCAACTACTGCTGGACCCAGGTTAACCTTTACCTGTTAAATATGCAGTGTCTGGGTGTGGGCAGCCCAGATAGCAGGAGTTTTTTGGGGTGTTTATTTGTCTGGTCTGTTGTAAATGTATTTATTTTCCTGCTTCTCTGCATGTGATCAGGCTGCTTGTGCCTTCTTCTGTTCTCCCAACTAGATCATGTCCAGCCAAGGGGCAAGTACTGGGAGCTCTGGTTTGCAGCATCTTTTGAACTAAATTCATTCAGTTGATACTTTTTTGCTTGGTAGAAGGAGGGAATTTTCCTCTTGATCTGTGCATGTGTTCTGAAGGGAACTGCAGTCACGTCTTAAAGTTTAAAAATGGAAAGCAATTAATCAGCATGATGAGGGTTAATGGTTTCTATCCAGAAACCAAACAGCTTTGCATGTGTTGGTATAGAGAGAGCATTCTTCTGTCTGCTGTTGTTGTGAGAGGATTTTTCACAGTCATTTTTGAAACACTTACTAATAAAAACTTGTTAGGGGTTAAAAACTCCAAAACTATTAAAATCTCTCATCAGATGAAATGGTTTCAAGAGGCCATTTCAGGACTGTTTCCTGATAAGAAATCCTAGCCCCCTAGGGTTTCTTTCTTCTGTAGGTTTGTTGTGAAGCTGGCTTGAAAGGAGTTACAGAGTGCAGTGCCAGACTTGGTGAGCAGAAATAAAACCCACAGCCAGGTGGTTGCAGTGAGCGTGGTACAGGTGTTGCACAGTGGATCACAGCTCTAAATCAATTTAAGGTGTAAAAGTTCCTTCCTAAAGCTTATGGTATTATTTTTCAGTGTGAATGCTTTCTTTTCACAAAGATAAAATTTAAGAGCAATTTTATGTCATTTTCAGTGGTAGGAAGCAGGGACACATCAGTATCTGACACATCTGTTTTCAGAGTGCTTTGACGTGCTGCCGTTTGTCATCTCTGTTTCTTCTTCCCTGCCACCACAGGTGTCTTGGAGTCCTGTGCACTGGAGACTTGAGTTTCCTACTATAGATGGAGACAGGAAGCCAGGGGTCTGAGCTCTAAATAAGTTTTTCTTTCTGTTCTAGCAAAGCTAGATTCTGGCCTTGTTGTAGATGGAACCTCATGGAGGCTGTAGACAGAAATGCAGTTAATTGGCATTTTGGGTGTGGGCTCAATGGCCTTTGTAAATCCAGCTGTGCTAGCTGGAGATGTGGTTGCTCCCGAGTGTGTTCCTTGCTTTCCCCCACAGCAAATTTGCTCATGTGATGCCTTCAGCTCAGTCTTAGTGAACTTTGTTGGCTTAGCAAAATACAAATTGTTTAACAGAAATGAAATGTGTTACCGTTGCCCACAGAAGTTTGAGGTGGTGGCAGTGTCTGTTGAAGATGATTATAAGTGTTCCCTGCAGTGATTTCTGCTCCTTCTGAGAGTTGCTAGGTTTGCACAGTTCTTTGCTGGTCTCTTGCCTTGGTCCAGGAATGGACTGTGGGGAAAAATAATGGTAGTTTTAGTGGTGGAAACTTGCCCTGAGCAGAGATGTTGAAGCAGTTGCCCAAGTGAGGCACAAATGTGTGACAAACACAAGAGTTAAAACATCCAGTGTGCTGTTGCCTGTCAGACCTGGATTGTAATGTTGACCATAGATTGTGCTTTCTGTGAATTCTCTTTAAATGAGGCTATTACTTTGATGCCACAGTTAACTCAAGATCCCATAAAGATTTCTGGATGCATAAGAAGCTGCTGTTCCAGATGAGAGATTAGCAGATGGTGATTCTGTTCTCTGCTTTACTCTTACCTTGTAAAACACTTGATCTACATATTTGTTCCTGTCCCAGCTTGTAGAAGCTTTTGAGTCACTTCTGTGATAATCCTGTTCTCTGCAGCTCCAATGCCATCCTCTCACTTTGGCTTTGCAGGGAGGAGCAGCTTCTGGTGCATGGGACAGATGGATTTGGAGTTGCTCTGCTCTGAGTGCTGAGCCCAGTAAAGCTGTTTAGGAGCATTACTGGCCTTACATAAAACTACTGGCAACAAGACTGGGGCTGGTGCCACTGTTCCTGCCGTGGGAAGGGATGGAAGTTTGCTGTTGTGTTTTCTAGGAAGCCATGACGCTTAACAAAAGTTATTTGCATGAATTTGCAAAACCACCAAAACAACATTGTTTGTACTTGAGTATTATCTCTAGAGTATCTAAGTGTTACAAATGCAGCTGTAAGTTCTAAGCTGTCCTAATACACACAAATCCCGTGGAGTGTTGGAGTGCTGATTCTTTCCCTTGTCTCCAGTTCCACCTCCCATTAACAAAAGTGACTAATTCCAGCTCCTGCTTCTGAAGGCTGGGGATAACAGAGTGTTCTTGCTGTCATTGCTGGTACATGGATTTGACAGCACAAAGAGTGATGTCAGGAGGATGTGCCACACTGAGCTGTGCTTTGCTGTGCAAGAGTAGAGTCCTGCTTACCTGGGAGCCCACAGTGAGCAGGGCAGGCATGGGGCATGCTAAGGTGACTTAGGAAGTAACAGGAAAAACTTAATCAGGCAGTATCAACTTTTACTTTAGGGAGCTAAATAAAAAGTTAAAAATTAAATGTGTAGTAGCAATAATAATGAATAATAATAATGGCTTTCTAATCCAAAGTTGAATTCATTGTTGAACTAGAACTTCCCTAGTGTATCTTTCCTCAAAGGTTTGGCAAAGTTGGAGAAGGAAAGGGAGAAGAAAGGGTGAATAAAAGAAAAGAAACAGGAATATAGAGGAGTCCAAGAAATTAGAGCGAAGTTATGGTGGCTTAGGCCTGCTTGACAAGGTTTCTGTTTGATTATTTTACTTAGGTGAGTAACTTATGCTGTGGAATACTGTGTGTATTCCCTGTTTGGCCACTGGTACATTGTGTATGCTACGTGTGGGTAGGGATGTGAATAGGACTGGGTGAGTCTCAGCGCTGAAGTGCATCTTCACCAAACAGCACTACGTGCTTTCAGCATCAGCAGGAAAATGATGACTTCGTCATGGTCACGTTTTTAATTTTCAGCCTCCCAGGCCTGTCCAAGTGAGTTCACTCACTTGGAGTGAATGTGCAGGCCAGGGAGCACTCTGTAAATCTTCCTCCTCTCTGTACAGCTCCCAGGTTTGCAAAGCAAAACCCAGCCTGATCACTGTCTGCTGGAGCTGCACCCGGGGCTCCTGTGTTTGTGTCTGCCCCGGCACGGCCAACAGCACTGAGAAGCGAGTTGGCCATCAGACAAATTCCCCTCCCTGGGAAGGAGGGCAGCTTTGTGCTGCCAAATTCCAGAACTGGTACTTGGGAGAGAACAAGGAACCAGCTGACTTTGGCGGAGATGCATGGCACAGAGGGAGGATTTTTGCCACAAGGGCAATAACCCCTTTCTGGCTTTTCTATTTCTATGTGCATTTCTTCCTGTCCCCATATTTTAAGGAATTAATGCATTTTTAATGCCCTCTCTAGTAGAGAAGAGATCTATTTAAAGGACTTTTGGAATGAGTCTCAAGTAGTAAATTGAACAGTAAGAATGCCTTCTCCCAACTGCCTTTGGATTTGTTACCTAGCCACTTCAGGGAGCCGGAATGAATGCAGGGAATCCTTCAGGCAAGTGAATGAAGAAGAGGGAAATGAAGTCAATAGTAAAACAGGTCATGGTAACTTTAGAGCATACAATCCTTGTGTTCCCCTCCCCCTCTCCACAGACTTAAATTAGGGATGAGGCTGGAATGCAGAGGGTGTTTTCTTTTACACCACCAGCACTAAACAGTGCGTGGCATTTTTCTCTCACTCTTTTCCTGGGGTGTGAAGTTGTGGTACCCTGTGTTGGGAGCCCTCCTCTGCACACAGACATGTGGTCGGTCACCCTGCCTTAACCTCCTTTAAACAGCCTTCCTGTTCACTTTGGGATTAACACCTCACTATCTACCTTCAGAAATAAATACACAATATATCAGGGCTCTGGATAAAGGAGTAAATCCAAATCACAAACAGTGGGGTGTTGGTGGGATGACTCAGTGTATTGTGCGGCTGCTTAAAATATTTGAAGCTTTGGAAGAACTTTTGTTTCCTCTCCAGTGTCTTTCATTGTTTGATTGGGGTATTTTCCCAATGATGAAGTATATAATTCCAAAACAAAACCATTATTGGAGACAAGAAAGTCCAATCAAAAGCCATAAATTTCTGTCATTAGCTGTGACTTGAGCTGGAGTTTCTGGAAGTTCCATCTGTTCAGTAGTTTGAAACAGGGAGGTTTGCCTCACCCTGGATTGAAAGGATCAAACACCCCACAAGTGATTTCCAGACACTTAATGTCTGCAGGTTCTCCTGGACAGATACTCTTGCTCTCTCTAGGAAGAATGGCTCAGGCATATTCAGCAATTGTGCATCAAATCAAATATTTCATTGCCTTTATCTCCCATTATGTTTATCCACTCCTCTGCTGCTTCCTCAGTTTGAGGCTGTTTGAGCTTCCATGGATTATAATACTAATCCTAAAAGTTGCTTTCTTAATGTTTTTCTTTTGAGACCGTTTCTGAAGTATCCTTGGATACTTCAGAAACTGTTTAGTTTCATGAAAATAGCTTTTCCAGGCTGATAAACTGAGGACGTGGTCTCCATGTTAGGTCGGCAAATTCAGTTTTCACTTGCCAGGACAGAATTGCCAACCTGTAAATAATCTGCTCTGCTATATGGATTTTTATAATCTTGTTTAAGATTATTTTGAGTTGCTCCTTTGGAAAATTCCAGAAATGGTGTTTTGAGCCACTGGGAAGGTATATAAACAATGCTTCCTAAATAATTTAAAAATGCTTTTTAAATGTTACAATTCTTTGTTCAGTTCTTGGAAACATCAAGAGATTGCTCCACTTGTGTAAACACTCTGATTCACTTGCTCTCTGCTTAGGCAGCAGATCAACGTGATACCAAAAACTTGCACAGAAACCTTTTGGGTCTGGTGAAATAAAGACTCTCTTTGTTCCTGCCATGATTGACTCGCTGCTGCAGAGTAGGTGACATGTTTTGCCTACCAAGCATGTTTTCTAGGCAGAGTTTATATAAAGTTCATGGAACATTAAAACAGATAGCCTCTTCTCTACTAATAAAATCCTCTTTATTATATTATTGGAAACAAAGTTAATACAGAATTGCTTTTCAGGTTTGTGATGGGCCTTCTGGAATGAAGTCATTGGATTATGGTTTTCTTTTGCTGGTTTGGATTGATGAAGCTGGTTTATTCCCTTTTTCCATAGACATTTGGACATTGGTAAAACTTCACCACAATCCTTTCTTTAAAGTTTTAGAAAACTTGATGGTGACAGTGCACATGTTCTGCATTCACTGCAACATGTGGAGGGCCCCAGAGTGTGAAAGTGTGTTTAAGTATTTGTCACTGAGTTTTTCTTGTTCCAAACTCTCCTTTTAACAGGGGAAAAGGCACTTGAGATCTGTTGGATTCCTTTATTGTTCTTTTTTAATTTGAGCTGGTTCTCTTTCCAGTGCACTGGCCCAGTGGCCTCAGAGCCTTACCTGAAGCTCTGAGATGTGTTTTATCGTTTGCCTATTCCCTGTCAAACACCATGCTTTGATTTTTTTTTTTTAATTGCTCCTCCAGTTTCTGTCTCCATATCTGCTGTGGAAGAATTTAGTCCTGCTTGAATCCAGTCAAGTGTCCAGATCTTGCTGGTGGTTTTGATTTTTGTTCGAGCGCTTGAAAAGTGAAGATGTCTCATTGGATCTTAAAAACTTAAAGCAGGTTGTGAAAATAAAGATGATGTGCAGAAGGAGAGGAAAGCTTTGCCAGATTGTAGCTGCTGGATCTGGGACAGCTGTAGGAAGCTTTGGATGGCTCTGGGGGAGGCAGACTCTGCCCTGTCTCCGTGTGCTGATGGATCAGGGACCAAAACCTCTCTTTAGTTTGACATTTTTGTGGTCAGTGGCTTGGTTTGACTATAGAGTTTTATATCTCTGAGGTGGAGATACAACTGTGCAGCAGCTCTGTGTTTCCACAGTGTTTGCTCAGTGTTTTGCAGAACATTTTCATTGATAAATAGATTACAGGTTATGTAGGTGATTCCCACCCCACGACCCCTTTGCTTTCAGGTCACTAAAAACATTATTTGAAAGCATTTAGCTGTCTCAGAAGTGTTTCTACAACAGTAAGTATCTGTGAAGGGATATTGAATGGAACTAAAGGACAAGTGTATAGATCTGTGCAGAGAAACACTTGTAAATGATGTAATAACCTCTGAATTCTTGGTTCCAAGTTATGCAAGGAGAAACCTGGTTCACTTGGTACTGGTATTGCAGGTGCCCTGCAGGAATGCAGGTGTACCCTGCTGTCCTGATTTTTGTCTTTGTCACAAATGTGTGTTCATCTCTTGTGATTGATGCTGCCATGTAGTGTTTCAGACCCTCAGCACTGGCAATGTCACACTGCAGCTTGGTGTCAGAGATGTCCTGAGATGCTTGAGGGGAGGAGAAGACAAATCTCCAGCTTACGGTGTGACAGATAACACTGTGGCCTAGGAGGGGTTTGGGTATCACATCAGGGGTCAGTGGTTATTTATCTCTGACATTGTGCTGGAAGAAAAGGGCACTGGAATGCATCCTATTTCCAGCAGTCATCAGTGTGGTGACAGTAGGGCACTACACATCTGCTTCTCCCTTAACTATCCCTTCCAAGGGCTCCTGGCACTGGGAAGGGGTCATTTCCCAGCGTGTGGCCAGCAGGAGCAGCTCTGTGTTTGCAGGCTCCCACCTAGGGAGAGGAGGGAAAACACCACAGTTTGGGGATACTCTCTTGTGGTGCTGAAGGGCTAAAATCATCGAGGAATTACAATTGTCATTAGGAAAAGGAAGGATAAGATGGGTACGTGTTTTGGGCAATGAGGATGTTAACACAGATGAGAATCCACAAGCAAATCAGGCACTGGGGAGGTTGAAAAGCTCCTCTGCCATTTCTCCAACACCTTTAAATCCACCGAGGTCAGCACCAGTGCTCTGGTGTCTGCCTCTTCCAGGTATGGCAATGTGGAATTCCAAAGAGGACCTTACTGGGTTTGCTTTCTAGTACAGATTTCTTTGTAAAATCTGTATCTTGGCCCTGGTTTGGGATTACTTAAGTAGAAATCACTTTTTTTCTGTCATGTTTTTAGCACCGTTTTTTTGCTGTTGAAGAGGGAACAGTCCAAGATTACACTGTGGAAGGCACATTGGATTTATTGATGTATCTGATGAGTTTTAAAACAAATTAATATTTTTCCATTACAATTACTGCTAAGGAACGTATTTGGTTTTAGTTTAAAACTGATCCAGTACTTGGAATGATCTGCATGGTGTCAGTCAAGCACTGGAGAGTTTTCAGTAGCTTCTCACCATTGCCTGAGCCTGCTGGACTCCTTGGAGGTGTGGGATATGGGTGCTGAAAGTTTGTGCACTCGAGACTGTGATAAAGCAGGGTCTGTATCAGCTTGGAAATCACTGGGAGAAAGCTTGGATTCTCCTGAAAATTTAAAAAAAAAAAGGCAAGAATGTCTTGGATCTCCAGAAAAGTGGTTGTCTTTCTGCTGTGTGAGATTTGTATTATTATTAAATAGAATATACAGCATTAGACCTAGGAAAAAAATTTTCTGGCTGGTATTGCTGAAGTTTTTCTGGCTGGTATTGCTACCTGTTCTAAACTTTCCAGCGACTTCCACCAAATAAGTACTTTGATTAATTTATCCATCTGTTCTCAGATATATGAGACTTCTAAGGCAATTTTTTCCCTGCTCTTCTCTTTCCACATACATGGACACATTGGATTCACTGTGTTGTCTATACCAGTTTTGAGACTGTCAGAGCTCAGTGTTAAGTCTTTGTTTTTCTCAATAGTAATTATTCTGTGTACTTCTCACTGCTGAGATATATTAGTGTGTTTTTCTTCAATTAATTGATACTTTTTAAGGTCTTCTCCTGTTGGAGGAGTACAACCATGTGCTTTGCATTGTGTGAAAAAGTCAAAATTGGACTGCTTGGTTTGCACCTCTCTTTCTGCACGTTAGTGAGTTGTTTCTTATCTCTGTGCCCCGTTCACCTGGGAGAGGTTCCTATTAAATACCACATCTGCAGCTCAGTGGTTTGCATCTTAAGCCTTACAGTTGTGAGATAAATCACTTAAACTTGGTCAGAAGTAGGAGAATGACTGTCTGAAGTAACTGCTGTCTTCTGGGATGAAAAAATGATGAGCACTGGAATGAAAGGGATTTTTTTGTGTGTGATCTGGATCCTGGCTCAGCGAGGTACAGGCTGAGGTTGTATTTCTGTCCTTAACTCTATTTGGAGACATTCCAGTATAAGCAGTGCCAGGTGACAGTGGCAGGGAGGTTGGTGGGGAGATCTCTAGGGCAGTTTGTGCTGAAGAATACAAAACTCTGTGGAGCTGGTGTTTGGCTCTAAGTCAAGCAGGCATTGATCATGTTTAAGTCTAAAATGTTATGAATGCAATGGAGAATAAGAAACCATCCCACAGAAAATACTGTTTATCTACAGCTGACTGGCATGAAAGTGAAATGGACTTAAGACTTGTGGGTGTAAAACTCTCAAGTAGTTTCTCCAGCAGAAAATTAGATTTATAGAGTTGTGTTTCAATTTGGTGTTTCAAAAATGGTTTGGCTTCTGATTCAACTATTTGGAGTCCAGGGAGCATTTGTACCTTTGGAAATTTGAATGGGTGGGTTTGAGCCTAAGTTGTAATTTGTCCTATCTGATGCAAGAACAGCTCAGTTTGATACTAGGGATTACTATTCTTGTCAGTGGATCTTCACAATTTAATTCTAGCACTCCCCATCAAAACACTATTGATAATGTAAACCTTCTTCACCCAGAAGAGGTACTCGGGTGTTTGGGAGACTGTTGAGGTTTTTTGCAGCTGTTTATTCCTTGCATTCCTTAAACATGGATATCTGAACTTTTCTCCCCTAATACCTCTAGCCTTTAAGTTATCAAATGTGTACTGGGAAAAAAAAACAAACCAGAGGTGCTTTGGTGCTTTGAGGTCATATCTCTAGCCTTTAAGTTATCAAATGTGTACTGGGAAAAAAAAAACCAAAAAAACCAGGTGCTTTGGTGCTTTGAGGTCATACGGATAATGATTGTATCTAAATCATACATTAGGAAAAACTGAGAAAATAAAGGTACACAGTTGCTCTAGGAAGGTACAGTCTGTATTCTCTAAAGTAGAGTCAGAGTAGAAAAATCAGTTTTAAGAGGTTGAGGATATTAAACCTTTAAGAAAAAAATAATGCACAACACCATGCTTGTAGCTCTGGCATGGTGATCTATAAATGCTTCTCAAATGTACAGCTTAAAAAACTACTGTTCTTTTTGGAAGAAACTTCTATTTGCATTTTATAGATGTCCTTTAACTTAAGTATGATTTTTTTTAATGGTTTGGATTTTTTTTAATCATGGCTTTCTTGGCCACTTGGTATTTAGAAGAATGATTAATCTGTGGGATTTATTTTTGTTCTGCAGCGGATATAATTTCTACAGTAGAATTTAACCATTCTGGAGAGTTGTTAGCAACAGGAGACAAGGGAGGGAGAGTTGTCATCTTTCAACAGGAGCAGGAGGTGAGTGCTGTCTAATTACACTGTATTACATGTTCTTTCTATTCTGTTTTTAAAGACAAGGAGCATGTTTTTATGAAACCCCTTACACAAAGTGCGTGCCTGTGTGATAAGTGATTACAATACTGAAATTTAATGAGAACTTTGTGATAGAAGTTATTTTAAACAGTCTTTGGTTGTGGTCTAAAGAATGTTGAAAGTGAAAACCAAAAAGGGGTAGGACACAGAAGACCCTTGGGGGAGCTGAAGTTGGTTCTTATACAATGAGTCTTCCTGGCTGTGATGATGATTTCAGATTTCACTGTAAACGGGGATATTAAAAGTTGCCCTTAATTAATTGTGTGACTGTGACCTCAGATGTCCTTTTGCACTCTGGTACCAGTGGAGTAAAACCACAGAATCCCCACAGCAGAGGTCTTTTCTCCCTTTATCCTTGCTTTTTGGTCTTTGGGCTGTACCTGCACGGCAGTGGGCAGCTGAGCTGCAGTGCCCGATTTTAACTGAGGCTGCACTTGGAAGTTGCTGTGCTTGGAATGGATTTCAGGGAGATGCCACCTCACTGCCTGGAGATGCCACTGTTAGTTTCTGTTTAGTTTCTCCTTCAATTTCTGTTCTAAAACTCCCCAAGCTGGGGATTTCTGGCTCCCAGAGCAGGGGGCTGATCTGTGGGCGAGGCACTGTCCCTGTGCCAGCAGCTCCCCTCGGTCAGTGGGGACATCTAGTGGGGCTGTGTGGCACCAGCTCTTGGGGTGTTTTGTGGCTTTTTATTGTATTCCTTTTATTTCTTTGTTACTTTTAATTCTTGAGTTGTAGATTGATGCTTTTAAGAATCCTCTTGTGTAGCTTAAAGTTGCAGAAGTTCCTTGCCAGCTCTCAGGTGAGCTGTGTTTAAATGACTCCTTGGTTTTTGGAGCATAATCCGTGCTCACATCCTTAGGAGCTGGGATCCAGGGGTAGGAAGAACACCTGGGTTGTCATGAAATTCCACAGAATTGTTTTGGGCACTTTTTGACTTCTCTGTATTTAGGGAATGATTTGTGTTTAGGGACTTAGCTCCCTGATGCATTGGTAGTTGGTTGTTCCAACAAACCGTCTAGAGCAGATTTTATGTATGGAAGTGTATAAAAGATAAGTGTTTTATTTGGAATTCTGTGCCCCTTTCTGCCTCACTGCACTGGAGAGCTTTGCAGGCCACGCCTGCAGGAAGAGAAACACTGACAAGGGCTGTGTGAGGAGCTGTGCAAACCTGTGTGGCTTCACCCACTGCCAAACTGCTGCCACCTCCGGGCTGGAATGTGGCAGCCGGTGACATCAGCTCAGTGCCGGGCAGGAAGTGAATACTGCGTCTCACAGAAACTGAGCAGGAATTTGCGTAGGCACAGTGCAATTACCTAAATTGGAATTTAACATCAGGCACATTGGGCCAACACCTCTCCTAGTTTGGAATTTTTTGTTTTCCTTTGAGCACCATGAGACTGATAGTTTGAATTTTGATTTTATCCCAAGGGTGGATTTCACATATTACTGGGTTTATGTATTATTCTGGTCCTGTAAAGTTTTACTAGAATACACTCATAGAATATTTAAGCCTCAGTTGTTATGGTAAGTCTGGAATTGAAGGAAAGTTCCCTACTTCCTAAGGCATTTCCTACAGTACAATAGATTTCCTTTCCAAGTTGTTCCTTGCAGTGACCCAGCTTCACTTGTTAGTTCTGACTGAGGCTTAGAACAAAGTCCCTTCCATTCTCCAGGGTGGGAAAAGCAGTGTAAGGGACAGGTGTGCTACAGAATTCTGGTGCTAAATGTGATTTCTAAGCATCTTGCCTCCTTGTCCCTTCCCCACCCCCAGCTTATTTTGAAGTGTAAGAGTTCCTGCCTGTTCTCAGGGTATGAAGCATGAGAAAATGATGTAAGGAATGTGACAAATGTGGGCCAGCAAGGGTTGTATCAGATGTGTTTTGGTGAGGTACTAAGGCATTAAATGAGCCCATGGACATGAGACACCAGAGAAGGAAGGAATGAAGTCCCCAGCCAGGAACATATCACAGCAAAGACATCTGATGGTGCAATCTCTGGAGTGGGTGGGACAGGAATAAATCACAAAATTTAAAACCACTGCAGGTGAACATGGGGAATACTGCACCAGAAATGGATCTAATTTTCTGTACCCAGTGGATGAAATTCAAGGTTCAGTCCACGCAGTACGATATTTTGGTGCCTAAGATATAGCTTTTGGAAAGAGGAATTGTGCAAATTTTTCAGTTTTGCAGACATTTCCACCTGGACAGGTAACTGCAGGGGTGACTCTAATGCCAGAGCAGAGGTGATGAGCTTTTTGCCCTTCTAGAATGAGGAATGAAAAGCTGCTTAAACAGTTCAGAAGCTCTCAGGGGACTTGGACATTATAAACCAGAATAGTGGAGCTGCTGGTATAAATTTAGAGGTGCCATGTGGGATTCCATAGTGTGCCTGGAAAGCTGAATGTACTCACAGAGTAGATTTGCCATTTGTGTGTCTGTGTTGCAGGGGAAGGGAATATTCCCTTCAAACAGCAAAGGTGGAAAAATTAAAGATGAAAGAAGTTGTAGTTTGGTTTTTGGTTTGTTTTTTTGGGGTTTTTTTGTTTTTTTTTTTTTTTTTTTTTTTTTTTTTTTTTTTTTTTTTTTTTTTTGGGGTTTTTTTTTCTTTTTTTTGGGTTTTTTGGATTTGTTTTGGTTTTTTTTAATAAAATATTTAGGTAAAATATTTGTTTGTTCAGCTGCTCAACACTAACATGAAAACTTGTTGGAGATGTTATTCACATTCTTTGGGGAGTTTCTGGAAACTTCAGCTGCTGCATAAACTGTCTCTTCTCTGATGGGTTTTGTTTTGTTTTTTGTTTTTTTTTTTGGGTTTTTTTTTTTTTTTTTTTTTTTTTTGTTTGGGGTTGTTTTGTTTTTGGGTTTTTTTGGATTTGTTTTGGTTTTTTTTAATAAAATATTTAGGTAAAATATTTGTTTGTTCAGCTGCTCAACACTAACATGAAAACTTGTTGGAGATGTTATTCACATTCTTTGGGGAGTTTCTGGAAACTTCAGCTGCTGCATAAACTGTCTCTTCTCTGATGTTTTCTTAGCCAAAATAATAGAAACTTTAATAAATTTCTTGCAACAGAGATGATGCTCATTTTATTTGGTTGACAGGATCATGAAAATCAAGCAGGTTGTACCCCAGTGTACACTGTATACATGTCTTGATCATTTGATTCTCTTTTTAGAACAAAACCCAGTCTCACAGTAGGGGAGAATACAATGTTTACAGTACCTTTCAAAGCCATGAACCAGAGTTTGACTACTTGAAAAGTTTAGAAATTGAAGAGAAGATCAACAAAATTAGGTGGTTACCCCAGAAAAATGCTGCTCAGTTTTTATTGTCTACAAATGGTAAGTATTTTACACCATAACATGTTGTTATGTAGGTTTACTGTTAGGATTTGGTCTAATCCTCTCCAAAAGGCTGGAATCAAGCAGGGTTTAACTACAGGGATCTGGGGATGTGGTTCTGTCTTCCTGGGCACAGGTGTCCCTAGTACGGGGTTGGGGTATTTGGGATTTAGTTGCTTTACAGTCCATGTGAGTCCCTGTGTCAGAGCTTACATTAGTCATTCGTAGCAATCTCTGTCCTGACTGAAACTTGCCCTAACTCTTATAAAAGAACAAATTGTGGAGGAGGTTTTTTAATGCATTTTATCTTGTCTTGTTTTCCCCAAGCAGCATTTTTGTCTTTTTTGGTGCACGTGGGCGGCCTTGTCTTGTTTGAAGGCATCAGCAGTGATGACTGGTGTCTCTCCACAGCTCTCATTTTAAACTGTGGCTGTTTCATTGCAGATAAAACAATAAAGTTATGGAAAATCAGTGAAAGGGACAAAAGACCTGAGGGTTATAATTTAAAGGAGGAGGATGGACGGTATAGGGATCCTACTACAGTTACAACACTACGGGTGAGTAGCTCACAATCAGCTAATTCCTCCTCTCCCAGCCCATGGCTCTGGGATGAAGTGCCCCTCACATCATTAACTTAATCTTTGCTTTGATGTCATTTGGCAGAAATACTGACTTTTAAGATATTTCGTCCAGCTCGGGATGTTGAAGGACTGTGCTGAGCAGTGCTGATGTCTGTGGTAGGTTTGGATCTCACTCTTGCCCTGCTCTGTGTGTTGCAGGTGCCAGTGTTCAGGCCTATGGACCTCATGGTGGAAGCCAGCCCACGAAGGATATTTGCCAATGCCCACACATATCACATCAATTCCATCTCCATCAATAGTGACTATGAAACGTACCTGTCTGCAGACGACCTGCGGATCAACCTGTGGCACCTAGAAATCACAGACAGAAGTTTTAGTATCCTTTTGCCATTGGTCTGTGGGATGGGAACAGGAAAACTGTTGGGTTTTATTTCCTCTCATGAGAAGTGTTTAGTATATATACAGAGAATTAATCCATTAATCCTGGTTATTTCCCCCTGGTGATTGTAAGGGCTTTTACTTCTGGAGAAGGAATGGTTTGGTTTGGAAGGGACATTAAAGCTCATCCGGGTGGGCAGGACCAGCTTGCTCCAACCTGGCCTTGGACACTTCCAGGGATGAAGCAGCCACAGCTGTGTGAAGTTTTTAATACAAAATAGCATTTTATAATGTAGCAGAATAATTAGAATTTAAGCAAGATAAAGTTCTATATGAAATACTAGGGAGATAATTTGTAGTATAGAATTAATTACTACTGGAGTGTGGAGCAAAACTGAAGCAGGTTTTTGCTGCTGTAAGAATTACCCTGAAACTGATTCAGAATGTGATTGTTACCACCTTGCTTTGTAGACAAATTGTGTGGCTTGATTTTAACTCTTACCTGGGTTGTGCCTGGGTCCCACAAGCCTGAAGTAGCATTTCTGAAAGCACCTGAAACTGAAAATTACCTTGGGAAAAACCCATTTTGCTGGAGGCAATTCCTTAAAGAGCTGCTGCAGATATTGTAGATATCAAGCCTGCCAACATGGAGGAGCTGACGGAGGTGATCACAGCTGCAGAGTTCCACCCCAACAGCTGCAGCACGTTTGTCTACAGCAGCAGCAAAGGCACAATTCGCCTGTGTGACATGAGGGCATCAGCCCTCTGTGACAGACATTCAAAGTGTGAGTGCTGCAGTTCAGTGTCTCCCTGTGCCACAGAACGTTTGCTCTGAAGTGTGTATCAGACACTGAATTGTCTGTGTGGATTTGTGTAGGATTCCTGTAGTGTATTGAACAGATCTAAAGCCTAAAATCTAAATAAATCTTGAACTTATGTTTTGCTGGAGTAAAAATAGTGAATAAAATGAGTAGCAGCTTCTGTTTGGACACTAGGAATGGCTTTTTGCAGACTTCAGGTGGTTAAAGGCCATTTGGTCTGTACTTGGTGCTGGAAATCTGGTGCATGTGTAAATCAAGACTTCACATATTAGCAAATAATTCATTTTTTAAGAAGCTGACCTTGGCTTGGTACAATAAGAGAGTATGGCAACTATATCACAACTGTTTCTCCTTAAAAGTTATTGTATATAACACAGAGTAACTCAAGGTGGAAAGTTTATTGAGACAATGTTAAAGTAATTTGGGTGTGTCTTGTATCAAAGAGACACAAACTGACCTCTTGAAATGCCTGTCTTATTTTCTGGCAGTGTTTGAAGAACCAGAAGATCCTAGCAACAGATCATTTTTCTCTGAAATCATCTCTTCCATATCTGATGTCAAATTTAGCCACAGTGGTCGATATATGATGACTAGAGATTATCTGTCAGTGAAGATCTGGGATTTAAATATGGAAAATAGACCTGTGGAAACATACCAGGTATTGGGTGAAAATCATGTGGGTTGGAAATTAAAAAACCTGGACAGAGGCCAAATCTTACTGATAGTCTTGATGTGGCAGTTACAGTTTTGTCTGTGGATTCTGGCAGAGCATCCCTGAGGTTTGGGGATTCCACACTCCTGCTGAAAGGTCGTGGTATTTGCAGGGTGGTGGCAGAACCCAAACCTGTGTTTGGGGCTGAAAAAGTCTCCCTCTTACCCAGTGGGAATTTGGGAGGTGGAGAGGTGATCTCCAGCCATGAGAACCATGACAAGTCTTTGGCTGTCTTTATGTTCTGTGTTATATCCTGAAGAAAACAGGAGGCAAAACATTTCCTTTTCATAAAATGTTTTTAGCTGCCACTGAAAATTGCTGTTTTTGTTATAAGAAAGAGCTCTTGTGAGCAGTGTCAGGTTCCTTGCATTTGGAACAGTCTGGGAAGGCTGTTTTACAGGTGTGTGAGTCTAATGCTCACTCAGTTTCTCTGATCCCTCTTTTCCAGGTGCATGAATACCTCAGAAGTAAACTCTGCTCACTGTATGAGAATGATTGCATTTTTGACAAGTTTGAATGCTGTTGGAATGGATCAGACAGGCAAGTGGAATTCTTATCCCTGTGCACTTCAGAACTTTCCAAGTTTTTCGTAGAATGGGCAGTGGACCTCAAATACCTGGTTTTGGACAACGCTGTAGGACTTCAGTAGTCTGTAACATGTGCATTACTAACTGTAAGAATTGCACCAGGCCTCTAGGGGAACCCATGGGAAAACCTTCCAGGAGTGTTCCTTTTTACAGTGATTTGCCATGGTAGTGACCTTGCCAGTAACACCACTTAGGACAGCTCTTGATTCTGTGCTAATCGTGCCATTAACTGCTTATTTGTGACACTTAAAGCAGCTCATTGGTTCACCTGCCAAACTGTCAGATGTGGTGCACCTTTTTTTATTTTTTATTTATTTTTTTTTTTTAAATCTGGCATCTGCTCAAATATTTTTTGAGGCAAAAGAAGGACAGGGAAACTTGTAAGTATATTATTCTTACTGAACAGCTGATGCAGAATGAGGAGCTATGAGGGATTTTCACAAACTAGATGTGCTGCTTAGTACCTAAATTTGCACAACTTGTGTGTCGCTAAAAATCCGACATGTCTGGGGTTTGTTGGATCTCTCCCGTGCGTGTGTGAAAGGCAAGTTAAAGAATGACATTCGAGGTGCTTCGATAACAAAATACACCCAGGAAAGGAAAAAGGGTATTTTTGGGAGGTTTTAAGTTTATAAAACATTGCAGTACCTGCTTCCCTTTGGCTGTAGCAGATGTGGCTGAGGCACCTCCCTTCCATTTGCATCATCTCAGCTGAGACCCTCAGGCTTCCTAAAAGGAGGAGGAATTCCTAACTGCCATCTTTCTTCCTTCCCCCTCTGTGCAGCATTGTCATGACAGGGTCTTACAACAACTTCTTCAGGATGTTTGACAGAAACACGAAGCGAGACATCACCTTGGAGGCGTCCCGGGAGAACAACAAACCCCGCACGGTGCTGAAGCCGCGGAAGGTGTGCGCCAGCGGCAAGAGAAAGAAGGACGAGATCAGCGTCGACAGCTTAGACTTCAACAAGAAGATCCTGCACACAGCCTGGCACCCCAAGGAGAACATCATTGCTGTAGCTACCACAAACAACTTGTATATATTTCAAGACAAGATGAATTAGGGTTGGCATTCCTAACTGAAGAGTCACTTCCTGCATAGTTGAAATAGTTGAATCTAGCATTTGTACCTGTAACAAAAGCAAGTGAGAGGTCCATTATGGCACCCCTTTCCAGTGTTTAAAAATGTGCCATATGACAACACACTTTTATAGCTCCATGGAGAAGGCTCTGTGGCTCTGTTGTCTCCGTACCTGCTAGCCATTTAGGTGAGGATAGGGCACTTTTTAATTTAAATGACTACTTGCACCATCTTGCCTAATGGACTAGACTGGACTGTCTCAACATCGGTTTACTCCACTTTTTATGCCTTCCATTGTGATGACGTCAGACACAGGGAAAGCCTTCAATCATGCTATGGGATTTAATTGTGTAACCTCATTACTGTATCATTCGTGGCCCCCTTTTTTTATTAAATACAGCTCATTCTTGCTGTGGCTTGTAGCATTCCTCCTCCTTCTGGCCTCCTGGACTCCCCCTTCCCCCCTCGTCCCCCCTCCACCTCGCCTTGGTGGTGGTGTATGGAGAAAAAAATAAACAAAATAAAGCACATAAAATGGGTCCGTTTGGGGTCAGTGGTAAAGGGGGTCTGTGTTGCAACAAATGTTTTAATAAACAGTTGACTGTAATCACTCCTTGCCATGTCTGGCACCAAAAAAAAGAGAAAATAAGGAAAAAAACAAACTACTGAATAAAAGTGACAAAGAATGGAGAATCTGTTTTCTTTTTTTTTTTTTAACTACCTCTTTATACAAATACTCTGTTTTACCTTAGATGCATGAAAATAAAATTATGTTTTTTGTAATGATTTTAACCAGTATTAATTATTTTTCATGGGAATGAAGAGAGGGAGGGATTTCACAGGCACCTGCATTCACTCCTGAGTAACCTGGGCACCAGCCAATGTATGACCCATTCCCTCTTGGCACCACAACTGCTTTAAGGTTTTGATCTGAGCAGTCACTTCCTGTGCCCTTGAATGCTCCTCTTTTTAACCTGTTGCTTTAATCAGAAAGGGAATAGAATCTTCAGGTTTTAAATTCCATTTTTTTGGGACTGATGTCTTAATGTTTAGTTTTGTCCTGGTTTCTTCAATGCCTTGTTTTAGGATAAAATACCTTTAATGCCTTGTTTAAAGCACCAAGTCCCCTGTGGCTTTGTGAGAAGTTGTCCGAGCTCCTGTGTGGTGTTCTGTAGTAGCAGCCAGCACCATGGTTCCATAGCTAATGACTGCACTGCATTCTGCTGCTCTATTTTCTGTATTGCTAACTGGAAATGTAGTTTTAACCATGCAAATGTTTTCTTCTGGCTTTTGGCTTTGCAAAAGTTCCTGCACTTATAGAAATGTTCACTGGTGCAAGGAGCCAAACGTGGAGTACAGAAGCTGCATGAAATAAGTGTTCATAGTGATGTGAGAGACTTCAACTCCTCAGCACATAAGGCTTATCCAAAGATTAACTAAATATTGATGCTTTATAAGGCTCATGAGTTTTTACTTCCAGTATTTTTGCTAAATGTGCTTTTAGGTTTTGTTCCTCCTTCATGGAAATGTTCAGTGAAGTTTGAATTCATGGTGAATTTACCTTGACTGGGAGAATTTTTGCTTTTAAGTTACCTGTATTTAATTACTTCTGTGGCTTAGAGGTAGTTATTAAAATGACGTTATGATTTGATCAACTAAGATACTGTTTCTGCTGTAAAATTTTGGCTGGGTTAGAGTTAATTAACCAGACTACTATTGCAATCACTCTTCAGTTTTTTAAGTCCTTCTGCAGTGGTGTGAAAATGTAAAAATTCTAATATTTATTAATCCAGTTCTCTTAAATACAGTATTTGTCTTGTACCGTGCATGCGTGACCATGAGCCTTTGTAAGGATTTTACCTTTTTTTTTTTCACCTGTTAGCCTTGTAAAACAAATGAACTGCCCCAGGGACAGCAGCTGTTTTCCAGTGGGTGAATAAACGAGTGGGCCCTACTCCTGTTTAGTAGCATGTGACTAATTTTACTCCAGCAACCAGACTTTCCAACAGTTCAAGAAACAACTCGTTGAGTAACGTTAATCACATGTGTAGCTGTTTCCAGGGCCAAAGCTCATTCTTTATCTTAGCGTGAGGGCACTGAGGTGATGAGATGCTTTTGCTGCAGAGCTGGTAAAACCACGTTTTGTGAAGGTTTGGCCATGCTGGATTGGGAAGATGAGGGCCATGGTATTGAGGCTGCTGTTCCTGTGCCAGCCCTAGCCCCAGGGATGCACTGAAGGCGCTTAGCACAGCCCCACGCGGAGCTGAGCGCGTGGAGATGGCACAGCGTGACCGGGTGCAGTCACCTAGAGCAATACTCCAGTACAGCTTCTTCTTGGAGCACAGCTGGGCCTGCTGGGATGGGCTAAAGCTCCCCTTGGGAAAGGGTTTGGCTTTGCTGGTAATGGTGATCCGTGAGATGTCATTCATCTGAGGTTTAACTTGTCCTCACCAAACCCAGCTCCTGCCTGTGCTGTCACACTATCCCATAGAGAATTCTCTAAGCACACTGTCCACTGATACATGCTGTAAATCATATATTTTATTAATAAAAGTACACAGAGAATACACTTTGTCAGGATGCTTTTTATGCTCTTTCCTGCCCCTACCCTCTTCTGCATTTGCAGGTACTTTTGATGAGTGGTCTCTTCCTTGTGCCTGGGGAACTGTGTCCCCATTCCTGTCCTAGGCAGGGTGGTGCTGGTCCCTGCCTTCAGCTGCTCCAGTCACACAGCATCCTCAGTGCCCAGTAAAACCAGTGCCCGTCTGCAATTCCCAGTCCCTGAGCACCAGACTAAACACAGGGAAGGCATTCTCCTCCCTGCACTCTTGTCCTGATGCCACTGATGGTCCTGAAATGCCACCAACCACCACTTAGGTGGTTTGTATCTACAATGTGACAACTGCAGTGTCATTCGTGCCACCAGTTACTGTTCAGTGAGGTGTTTATCTGGCTGACACAGTGCTGAGGTGCAGGAGAGCCCTGTGCCTCAAGTCCTTTGTCACTGCCTGGAAAACATGCTGGATATGCAGCAGCACCTGTTCCCCTACTGCTCTGTTCAGGGAGGACAGGATCATTTATTGCTTAACTACAGATCCTTTTATTATCAGCCTGATTGGAAAAAGGTCAGGTAGTGCTGACAAGTGGAAACCTGTGGGATTTCCCCTCCTGGAGAGGGGCTGTGGATGATGGAATACCAATATTTTAATAGAGATTTTTATTGTCCTCCTCTTAGGCACAGCAGAGCTGGGAAGCAATTTCCTGTGTGCTGCTCTTCTGCTCTTCCCCTTGGGCTGTAGAGGTGTAAAACATCCAGGCTCCCATCAAACACTCCTTTTATTGAATAAAAGGTGCCTTCTTTTACACTTTCCCATGGAATTGGCTGTTGTAAAGGGAAGGACTAGTGTCTTGGATGGAGGTGTGCTGGGAGTGAGGCTGCTGTGTAATGACTCTGGGTGTCTGGAGCTGTTTGTTTGCCTGCAGCAAACATCTTACTTAACTTGGTCTGGGCTTGTAAAGATAAGCGGTGGACTAAAACCAGTGTCTGTTTCACAGCTGAGAGAATAAAAACTGTGAATACAATTTCTCTACACGGTGAATTTTACCCTCCAATTTTAACAGTCTCAACCTTTGCAAACAGGAAAACAGCCCTGGATGCTTTATAATGCTTTTCTGAGCCAGGGCTCTCCACTAGGAGGCAAACGTTACTGTAGAGAGGTGGAAGCTTCGGAACCGCGAGCGATCACGGCGAGGTGTGGTCACTGTCCCTCGAAGTCACCTCCGGAATCAACAGTGATCAGTTGTTGCTAAATATGAAACACCATAAAAGCGTTTCCAGAGTGGATTATTGCAGTACAAAGAGTTCAGCCGAGGCGTGCAGGGTGAGGAGCCCTTGTGCTGGGAGGATGCTGGGTGTGTCCAGCTCGGGAAAGGGCGCTTTTTCAGCTTTGGGGAACAGAAATACCAAACAAAGAAAATAAAAGTAACCGTGGCATGTTGTAGACTTGAGAATCATGCAATGTTTTGGGTTGGAAAGGACCATGCATCCCATCCAGTGCTATCCCCCTGCCAGGGGCAGGGACACCTTTCACTGTCCCAGGCTGCTCCAAGCCCTGTCCAGCATGGCCTTGGGCACTTCCAGGGATCCAGGGGTAGACAGAGCTCTCCTTCTTTACTTGAACATTTAGAATACCTTGGAACCACGAGGTAAACCAGTGGGATTATCTTGGCACAGGTCTTGTTAATTGTTTGATTTCAATAGACTTTTTTTTTTTTTTTTTCCTGGAAGAAAAACCTTTGTATTGCACTCCAGTACAAAAAGCTTTTCCCAGGAATCTGTGGCCATTGTTTGTCTTCTATTAATGTGTGGTTTTGTGTCCATCCAACGCTGCCATTGTCACAGCATTTTCCATCCAAGGATTCAAATTACAAACCTTAATTACATTCAAATGCCTCAAGGAACCTGTGTAGTGGTTCGAGCACACGGCTCAAAGTCAGGCCTTGTGAATGCTATTTCTGGCTCTGCATTGACTCACTCTATAATCTTGATCAATTTATTTCTGACTCAGAAATTTTAATAGTCCCACTTGACTGATAAATATTAATGCCACAAGTGTTGTGGCAAATGCTTCCTGAATGAGGGTGGTGACAAATGCTCATGTTAGCCTGTGATTTGAGGGTTGCAAAGTAGGATGGGGTTACCTGGGCAGGTTTTTATTCAAAATCACAAGTAGCTCATTGTTCTGATTTCAATCTCAAATGTTTCTGCAGCCCCTCCACCTGTAAACAGATGTTTTATCAAATTAATGCAATTGCTGCTTTCTTGTTACTACTAACATAGCTAATTCTCTCCCAGTGCTGTCCCAGAGACATCCAGATTTTCCACAGGGTCAGATATTTGGTACAGTCATGCAAGGTCTGCAGTCAAATTCAGAAGTGTTGGTGTTACAAAAGGCAGATTTCAAACCTCCAAACATTAGTGTAGATGAATAGAAGACAAAAAATTCTTATGACAGGTATTGTAGTACAGGATGTTTGTGACACTTGTGCATACAAGTTTTTTCTCTAGCTTAAAAGAGTTCTGACACAGAAATAAGTGATTTCTTCACATTTGTAATGGGGAGCAAACAAAGAACACTACTGGGGTTGTATCTGTGTGGCTTCACTCTGATGGTGTTGCTGTTACTGAACTCCTTCAGTGAGTACGGTAATAAAAAAACCACGATTTATACTCTCGTGGCTGTTGATGGGAGGACTTCATGGTGTAAAAGGTTCCTTTACAACTTTTGGTAAGAAAAATTCTTATAAATATAGATATACGTATGAGAGAGATGAGACTGAAGTCACAAAATTACACCAAAAAGAGTCTAGGCCTCCAAATAAACCTTGAAGTGATGTCAAAACAGAATGAAGAGAACAAGATTAAAAGCAGGCGGGCTGTGGAAAGGGAACTGCCCAGGGAGGCTTGGAGTGCCCATCCCTGGAGGGGTCCCAGGAAGGGCTGGATGGGGCACTCAGAGCTCTGGGTTGGGGACAGGGCGGCGATCGGGCACCGCTGGGCTCGGCGGTCCCGGGGGAGCTTTCCCAGCCTGACCGGGGCACTCTGGGCTGGGGACAGGGCGGCGATCGGGCACCGCTCGGCTCGGCGGCCCCGGGGCTTTCCCCGCCCGGCCGAGTCTCTCCCGTGCCCCGGGCCCCGCCCCGCTCCGCCACTCCCGCTCCCTCAGCCCTGCGCACGCGCGGGACGTGCGCGGGCGCGGGTCGCGCCATGGAGGCGGAGGGCGGGAGCAGCGCGTGCCGCGCCTGCGCAGCGCGACGCGACGGGGCGGGGCGGGGCGGCCGGGCCCGGAACGGAGTCCGGGTTTGTTGTTTTTGCCCCAGCGGCTCCTCAGTCGCTTCAGCCGCGCCGCCGCCATGTCCAGCCCTCAGGAACAGGCGCAGCACAACAACAACAACAACCCGCCGGCGGACGGGACGCACGGCGAGCCCGGCCTCAACAGTGAGTGCGGGCGGGGAATGGCGCGGGGGGCCCTGAAGGGGCCGTGAGGGCCGCGACCCCCTCGCTCCGCTGCGGGCCGCCATTGGTGTAGGACGCGCCGCGCGAGCCGCCGGGGGCCAATGGCCGGCGCGCAGCCGGTATAAGTGGCCCGGCGGCGGCCGCAGGGGGCACAGCGGCGGCGGCGGGGCCGGCGGGCACCGGGGAACCCCGGGCAGCGGGGGCGGCTGGGAGCGCCGAGGGGCCGCGCGGCACTGCCGGGGTGCATAAAACGGGCTCCCGGGCTGTGGGAGCGCTGCGCCTGGCGGGACCCGACCGCCTCCTTTCGCGGGGCGCTGAGGGCGATCGAGTCCCCCGAGGAACGGCCCGGGCTCGTTGCGTGGTTACACGGAGTTTACCCGAACAGCGACGATGGGGATACAGCGGGGTAGGGGGAGGAGCGTGGCTGTGGGAATGAATTTATTCAGTGGCTGAGTCAATAGCACTGACGTGAGCTATTTCCCTCTATATCCGGCATCTCTGTCAGCTGCTTTGCTGCATCCTTTTGTTCCTGGGATAACCCTAGTAAGGCACATCATGCAGGCTCTGGTACTTACTTGGCAAATGCTTTCGCTTCGTTATAAACAGCTCCTTCAGTGTGTCTTTTCATCTCTAAATTTTAAGGATAGAAGAGACGAATAAATTGCATTGATGATAAATGTAACCTCCGTGGTTTACGATGCAGTTTAGCTGACCACAAAATAAACTCGTTGGTTGCTTTTCCATAACTCAATGGAAACTGTATGAAAGGAAGAATAAACTGTGCCCTTTTCATAGCGCTGCTATTGTGTTGTGGTAACACTGCATCGTGTGATAACCGTGGCACCTTAAACAATGTTACCTGAGTCAATAATCTTGGCAAATTACTCAGGCCTGTTGTACTTAAATAACAATTAGGCTGTCAGAGTTGCGACATGCTGGGTGCCTGACTCGATGCTTACTTCAGAAATGGCCGTATTTGATGCCTGTATATTTTATTTTTGATTTCTGGTGACATGGTAACTGTGGTATCGTTAATCTGCTGGGTGATAAGAGCGACAAGAGCTGAGAGCTCTGTAAGGCAGGGATGGATCTGCCCACGGAGACCTTGCTGCTGGGGCAGCGGCAGAGGCTCAGTGATTGCTGGAGGAGCTGAGCACAAGGTGGGAGAGGAAATGTTTGACACTGTGCTCCAGCAACAAAACACATGCACCCAGTCAGTTCCTCACAGGCTTAGTGCTGCTTTCACCTGCACAGTGCTTTGGTGGCAGAGGTGCATTTTCTGCCATTCAGCTTTTCAGTGAGCTTTTCAGGCTAACGAGCTGAGACATGTATTCACGGTGCTCTGTGTGCCATTTGTGCGTGTTTAGGGACTTTTATTCAAAGATCCCTTAGCACTTGGAAGGCAGAAGAGCTGGGAATAAAACTGGTAACCTGTGCTTTGTTGGGTTCATAGAGAAAAAAAACCCAAGTGCTTGCTTTTGGGAATTCTAGATGCTTCCTGTATTTTAATTATTATAAAGCTCTGTTACATATTGACAAAAAAAATCCCACCTTAGGCAAGAGCCCATCTAGCTCTGTCATGGAAAATCTGCTTAATAATTACCATTGTGGGAGTCTGGTTGGCTTTCTTTTCCTTTTCCTCTTTTTTTTTTTTATTTTTTTTTTTAATGTACTTAATTGTAAAAGTGTTATCTATTAGTTTATTCAGGTTGATCATGTGTCAGATTACTTTTGAGCTGCTGAGTTAGTAGTAGCTTGGAGTATTTTTATATCTATAAAATATATACAGGTATTTAATTTATATATTGCCTTTGATATCTCCACTTCATGCACCGAGCTGAAATCAGAGGGAATAAACAAAATGAGACCAGGCTTCTGCAACATGTTTAACTCCTGCTGTTTAAACAGTCCACCAAGTTATGGAAAAACATAGAATTAAAGTCAGTGTATATAAATTCATAGTGAAATAATTAGCCACAGAGCAAAGACAAAATTCAAACAATTTTGGAGAAAAATACAATTCACGTGAGCAGTTGTTTGGAGGTTTTTTTTTTCTCCAGGAGTGTGTGTTATGTGATTTGTGAAGGGAGGAGATGCTGCCACATTTCTTAATTCTATTACTCTTGGTTCTACCACTCTTCATTCTGCCACATTTCCTATTTTACTGTCAAGTAGAAATACAGTGAAATTAAAAGTTCTCAGGCAGGTGATTAATGTACAAAAAAGCTCGGGGCAAACCCCATTCTCTGTTATTTGGGCAGTTTATTCTCCAATACATTCCTGTCCATCTCTTTAAAGAAACAGAGATTTACATCCCTGTAATCAGTCTTTGAACCCAGTGATGTTCCCTGCTCCCTGTCCCAAACCGGTTGTGAGTGCCAGTGGCAGAGGGTAGCGTGCTGCAGCTTGATGGCAGATTATGCTTCCTTGAATGTATTTTGAGTCATTCCCGGTGAGGTCAGCTGGGAACGTGCTGCTCCTCATGTCAGCTCCTGCTCAGCCCAGGGACTCTTTACTCACGGTAGAGTTTGGGATTTCTTCCTACTATGGCCACGGTGTGTTTTAAATAAATACAGAATTTGTCAGCCCAAGATAAATGAGTAAAAACTTCATTTGTGACAGGGGGTTTAGAGCTGTGTGTCAGAGTAAGCAGATCTGATCACCATCCTCTGGGTGTTCTAGTGTCAGAGGAACACATCCCCTCACGCTTTTGCCCTCTGCTGATTTTTTTTGATCCTAGATGGCTTTGCAGATCCTGATTTTTCCAATAGCCAAAAGTGGTTGTTGGGACATATACCTTTCTACCTATTTTTTACCTGTCTTTTGACCACTTGCTAACTGCATTTGCCCCTGCTTTTCTGCAGGTGTGGTCTCTTGCTGCTGCAAGGCAGAACAACCTTCCTGATGAAGCCCTTAGAGTCTGGCCATTTTATTTAGGAATTCAGACACCAGCAATCATCACCAATCTGGAATAGCACAGTCTCTGTCTGATGCTGACTGGGCAAAGCTGCCTCTTCCCAGTTAACACCTGATTGTCTGAAAAGCCTAATGTGCAGTGCTGAGCTGGTGCCTGTGCACTGCCAAAATCCCCTGTTTGTGAATCCAGCCTGGGAAAACTAGGCTGGGAACCACCAGAGCATGATGCTTCCATGGCCATCACCGTAATGGCATCGTGAATAAGTGGTACTAAAGGAGAATTCTTCACCAAATCAAGTTGAAAACAGGCTCATTATTAAACATCCCTTCCTGTGTCACTGATTGAGCTCCCAGAGACAGAACCATGGTACAAAAAATAAGTGCAGGCACTCCCAGGTACATTTCAGAAATCAAAAATCAGTGTTAAAATGTAGGACTTGCACAAATAATGCTCAGAATGTTGTATTTGTAGCTTCAGGCTTGCTTGTCTTGCTTGGATATTTTTACCTCCTGGGGAAGATGTCCAAACTTTAAAAAATAGTTAACCAAATCCAAAAAGAACCCTGAAAGCACCTTCAGGTGGAATAAACTAAATTACACACGAGTTGTGGTGACATGTATCTCTACATGTCACCAGTTGAAACATATCATTAAAGAATGTATCAGAACATACACTCTCATATTTAGTTAATCTGCACATAAAATATAAGTGAAATACATTTTAAAATAAAAATCTTCTCTTTATGTACACAGTATGTGAACTTCTTAGCAGCTGCTCTTGTCATCCAGAGTACACTCTTGCTCTTTGTTGAATCTTAGTGCACGTGTAGATGTCCCATAGGTAAAACTACCAAAAAATGGGGGGAAAACAGTCAATTGGAGACTTATGGGAGATGTTTGTGCCAGGGCAAAGCAAGCTGAATGGGACCTGAGAATGGCAGCCTGCCTGTTGTATAGAAAAGTCTGGGATTGATCCAAGGCCTTTGGAAGTAAAGGAAAGGAGAACATAAAGCTGCACAGGGGGAAGTTTTGTATTAGGGGCATAGGGATGAAAATTCTGTTTGAGAAAGGAATGTAGATCAGGGTGAGGTGTAATGGAGTGATCTGTAGTTAATTGAAGCTCCAAACTGCAGAGAGATGTGGCTGATTAAAATTTTAATAGCTGGGGAGAAAGGAGACAGCTTGTTGACCAGCTCCAGAGTTAGGGAGAAACAACGCAGCGTTTAGGGGTGTTTGTGTTGATGAAAGAAGAAGAGCCCTGTTGCTGTTGTCTCTATCCCGTGTTTATGAGCTCTCTCAGGTCAGTGTGTGTTATCTGAAGCCAGCATGCTGTGTTTCCCTCTGGGTGCAGTTGATAAACTGAAGGTGTGTTGGGTGCTGGGGTGTCCATGGGGTGACGTGTGGCTACCCTACAGGTTCCTGGGTGGAGCTGCAGATGAACGGCAACGGCAACGACAACAGCAACGGCAAGAACGGGGGCCTGGAGCACGTGCCATCCTCCTCCTCCATCCACAATGGAGACATGGAAAAAATCCTCCTGGATGCACAGCACGAGTCAGGACAGAGCAGTTCAAGAGGTAGTTCCCACTGTGACAGGTAAAGGAGTGTTGGCTACTCTGCCTGTGATTTTATTGCCCTTTTTGTCCTGTGGATGGGTAAAGCTTTTGGTCAGGGGAAAGTCTGTTGTGCTCCAGTATTTGGAATAGGTAACTGTGTGATGCTTCCACTGGTAATGGTACAAAAGCACACGTAATTCACAGTACTGGTAGCGTTCTCTGCAAGAACAAAGGGAGTTGTATCTTTTCTGTAGCAGCTGAACTTTTGGGCAGCGCTTTCTTTGCTTTAGGGAGCAACTGTGAACTCTGTTGAGAAAGGTAGGATTATAAATTTTAAAAATTTGAAAAGGTGGGGGGGGTTGGGAAGACTTTCTAATGGTAGTTTTTGGGATCTGAAGGGTGGTGCAGTCTGTAACTCAGCTGAATAATGTCCAGAAGCAAATGAGGAAATGATGCAGCTGAGATTTACCTACACTGATGATTCTTTAGTTGACAAAATGACATTATGATATCAATTTTTCTTTAGCCCGTCACCTCAAGATGATGGACAGATAACTTTTGATGTGGAAATGCACACAAGTAAAGACAGTAGTTCTCAGGTATTTTCTTCTTTAACTTTTAAAATATACATTTGTAAGTTATGGATATTTGATCTAGGCTTGAGGGGTAGAATATGCTCTTTGTGATGTCAAAAGACTTATATTCTGTTTTAATTGAAATTTGACTTAGAGATTTATAGTATTGGAGTGAGGGAAAAACGAGTCTCCATCTGTACAGCTGAGAAATGCTACTTTCCTAGCAGTCATGTTACTGTGTAACCCTGCTGGCACTGGGTGTTAAAGCTGGGTTTGAAATGTTCATATTTCTGCATAGGATTTCAGGGTGCTCACCGATTGCTGTGCAGATACTCACATGACAGTGAGTAATCTCCATGACACAAACTGAGAGGAGACTAATGCTGAACTCTTAGTTTGATAATTTCATAAAATTTGCTGTCTTCAGCAGTATAAATAAAAAGTGTTCCTGGAAGAATGAAACCTTGCATTTAATTTTGTCAAAGACCTGGGACTGTTGCAGTTCTGCCCTGAGAGCCAAAAGGGTCTGAATGAAGGTGTTGGTGAGCCCTGCATCTCACTTGTGACTGTGCTATTTGATTACCTCTGGGTTTGCTGTGGTTCTCACTTAATGTTGTAAGTGGCTTATCTTATTTTAATAAGAGTCACTCAGGAGATTGTTTTAACACTAGGTAGGAGTTAAAGTCAGTGGTGTTCTCTACTCTTCCTAATTTATTTCTTTTCTTATATGGTAACATTTGCATCTATTGATGTGAAGTTAAATCTTTATATACAATTAGAGTGAGTGCTTGCTTTTCCCTCTTGCATCTGGGATTCATCCAGTAGAAGCTACTAGTTGCAAGTAATGTAGATTTTAAATGACTAATAACACCTTTAAAAAGTCAAAATACTGGTTTTGAAACCTTTTTATTTGACTTGCCATGCTTTTAGTCATGTTCTGTGGGCTTTAAATGGAATGCCATCAACCTAATGTTTTTTTTTTCCATTTGTAAATATTTTTTGCACCGTTCTGGTTTATTACATTCAGGATTAAAATAATAATTTGTTTTTGTTAGTTTAAAAAAAACAAACAGCTTGCAATAATGTGGAAATCCTGGCTATAGTAATAGAATTTGTGGTTTCCTGACTTCTGCTGGCAAAATCAAATCTCTTTGAAATAATCAGCAGTCCAAGAACACTTGCTCGTTTATCAGGTGCCACCATTTGGTGCTTATCATGTCACCACTGTTGTTGTCACTCTCAGTTTAACACCCTGAGGAGGAGCTAATTGTGTGTTACAAGGCTTGTCCCCTGTGTGTTTCAGTCCGAAGAAGAAGCAGTAGAAGGAGAGAAAGAATTGGAAGTTTTGAAGAAAAGTGCAGACTGGGTGTCAGACTGGTCAAGTAGGCCTGAAAACATTCCTCCCAAGTGAGTTCAACTTCACATTTTTAATGAATATTAAGATATTTTAATGAATAGATGAAGGAAAGGATCGTCACAGTCTCACAATCCAAATAAGTTCATCTTAGGAAGAGATTGATTTCTCTGTGGGGAGGCTAAAAAGGTCAAAACAATGAAGTATGAAAATCAAAAATAGCAACAGAATGACTTGAAGGTAATATAAAGCAGCAGCAAGCTGATTGCAAGGTTTCTTGACAAAATTGTAATTAGTGGGAGAGCTGGGTACTTGGAGCTGGGATTCATGGGATTTAGTCTTGGCTTATTGAATGGAAGAGTGTTGAGCAAGACTCCTAAATTCTCTGTCCCTTTTTTTCTTTCTATGTAAAATATGTAATGTTCATCCACGGAAGGGGAAACCTTGAGATCCTTGAATGCAAAGCATTTTTATTAAAATAGAGGATGCTGTCTAAATCTGGCAGACTTCTGTATCTGTGTTTGGAACAAAAAATGAGGCCTCTTGCTAACAAATCACATCCTGAAATTCCCTCTCTCGGACCTGCCTCTCTCTGCAGCTCCTGCTCCCTTTGTGTCTATACTGTCTGTGTAAGTGGTCTCTGCACAATCCCCCCTCTTACTATCTTTGATTCCTTACTCTGTGTAAGGGATCTCGGGCTTGATCTCTAGCTCTTTGTACTTAAAAAAAAAAATGTTCCTACAGAGATCTGTGCATTTATGTGCAAAAAAAAAAAAAAAAAGGAAGGAAACAAAAAAGTATTGTTGAATTTTTTCCCCCTCCCCCTCTTCTTCCAGGGAATTCCATTTCAGACATCCTAAACGTTCAGTGTCTCTAAGTATGAGAAAAAGTGGAGCAATGAAAAAAGGTGGCATTTTCTCTGCAGAATTTCTTAAGGTTTTCATTCCATCTCTGTTCATATCTCATGTTTTGGCTCTGGGACTAGGGTAAGTATTAACCTAATTCTCACTTCAGCTTTTGCCTTTCCACTTTGTTTGAATGTCAGGTCCTGCTGAAAAGGACTTTTTCTAGAGTAATGATTTTTACCTGTCACTCAAACTTCGTGTACTTTTACAAAAGCAGGAAAACTTAGCAACGATTAGAACTTTACAGGCTTTAATGTACTTTATTTCTAGAATAAATCAAGTTATACTGAATATGCATGGATGAGTTCACAAATAACCTTTGCAGTTGTAACATGTGCAATTTGATTATGTGCCTTCTATTTAAATGCTTCAAGTTATAAGGGGGAAAATTATAATAGATGAAAAATAACTTCTACTGACCAGCATGAAACTACACTGTACAAATAATGATGCTGAGGTGGTGTGTGTAGCACAAACTCTGTAATTTCCAGTTTACTGTGGGAAAGCAGGGAATATTCCTGTGCAATATGATATCCTTATACTTTTTATTTCAGCATCTACATTGGGAAACGCCTGACCACACCTTCAGCCAGCACTTACTGAACCCATGGAGGGCAAACCTGGACCCCATGTGACCTGTGAAGGTGTTACTGTCTCATTTAGTACATTTGACTTGAGACCATTTTAAGCATGACCCTGACTTCACCCTTTCCTTCCATATCCAGGTTTTTGCTAACTCTGGAATTCAGTATTGTGTTGGAACTCTGTTGAGGTGTTTGGCTATCCACATTCTTTCCCTCTCTCCCATCCCCCTGCCTCTTGGCCTGCAAGACACGTCAGAGTTGCTGGATGGAGTTTACAACTGTCTCTATGTTGCAAGGGCTTCTCTCAATGCAAAATGCCACCAGCAAGTTTAATTTTATCAGTGATGCTGTTGCCTCCTTAGTGCAACCTGACTTCAGTTGCAGTCGTGCATGGTCTAAGTGTTGACTGCATGGTGGTGATAAAACAATCTCTTTGGAAGGAAATTACTGATTGAAGCGGGAAAGAGTTTTTCTTTTGTAAAAAAGAAGCTGGTTATGGAATAAACTAAGAAATCACTGGCAATAAAGATCCAGTTTAAATCAGCTTTTGAGGGGAATTTACTCAGCCCCTTGTATTGGCTAACAAACACCATTTGAATTGCAGGAGGCAAAGACTGCATAAATTTTAAAGTAGGATAACTAAATCCATCAGCATATTTTAATACTAGGTAATTGTTGTAATCTTGTCTTTTCTATGAAGTCAGCTCCTTATTCCTTGTAGGAAAACCTGTCTGATACCTAGGAAATATTAGAAAAATTGCATTGTTTGCATGTGAAGAAGTTTTTTTTTTCTTTACCTGTTTTCTTAAGGGAAAATTTTCAATGCGAAATTTTCCTTTTCACAGTAGTTCTAAATTAAGGAAAAACCCAGCAGCTGTAGTGTAGGTAGGCTCTGTGTAAAAGGAAATTCTTCTGTTTGTTGTGGACCCATTTGCATCTCTGAAGATCCGGCAGTTTCAGCAGGAAAAGCGTTTGACTCATCCTTAAGGGGGACAATCTTGCAGGTGCATAAAGGTTCAGAAGTTGTAAAAGCTCTGAAATGTCTTCTGCAAATGAATTTTCAATATTCCTCTCTCTCATTGTTTACTGTACAGTCTCCTTTTTGGGGATACTTGGAACCTGAAAGTCACTTGTGATGTCTCATGTTAGGGTAGATTTCTCACTGATGTTGTTGAACTTTTATCTTAGGGAACATTAAGCCTTGTCCTCCTTCAGTGACACTTCTTTTCGAAATGTGAAGCTTTAGTACCAAATTGTTACAAAGCATCGGGACAGTCTTGTCCCTAAATAGATTTTATTGGCTTTCAGAACATGTAGCATGAACTCTGAAGGATAGAATACTCCTTTATATATATATATATATATATATATATGTATATATATATATATAAATATGATATAGACTTTAATACTAAGTATTTAGGGAACCAATGCTAATTTTTAGACTAGCAAAAATCTCATTTAAATAAAAACTTTAGTTGGCTGGCTTGTAGAAAATAAGAAAATCTAGTCAGCCATTTGGAGAAGACAGCTACCTATAATTGTTTGCTTGCATCAGACTTTATAAAGTTGATTATTTGATAGAGCAGTGATTGCATGAACTAATTGATGCATAGAAGCTAAATCCCAGCTGAGATTTGGGTTAAAAAAACTTTAGTTAGCTTCCAGGAAGTGAAAAAGTTAAGTATGAATCCACTGCTAAACTGTATTTATTTTCATTCTCTACTTCTGAATGCTGTCAGAGAATGCTTTCAGGGTGAACAACAAATCCTCTTGAGTAATCTGCTTTTTTTTTCTATTAGTTGTGAATACTTAGTGGCACTTGAGCTGCCCACTAAGTGCAGGTTTGTTTTGGGTGTGGATATTGGTTTCACCCAGAGGTGGGGGCGGGCAGGGGAACCAGGTGGAGGGCATTTTAGAGAGCATCAAATACTTAATTTTACAGCCCTAAAATCTGAGGGGACAGGAGAAAGGCTGGACCACTTTCGCTTCTAACACAGCACCTTGTTTTGTATGAAATTGGAGTAGTGGAAAAAGAGATTTTTACTAAGTAGGGAGTACTTTTTAAAGAGGAAAACCCAGTAAATTACACCTTTCTAAATTAAAAGCTAATTCTTCAGAGTATCTGATAAATAACAGTGCAAACTTGTGGCTGGAGTATCAAGACCACTAATGACATTTGGAGTAAAACCTGTGAAACCCAGAGCTGAGGAATGCCCCGTGGTCACTGTAACACTGGCTGGGACACAATGCAGTGTTTATTGAGATCCTGTTCTAAGCTTTGGAGGAAAATCTGCAACTTCCACTTTTACAATGAACAGGAACAGAGTGTTGTATCATTCACAAAGGGGTTTCAATTATTGAGAGTTGAAGTTTTGTTAAGATAAATGTTGTTTAAAAAGCTTTATACCTGTTTACAGTTTTGGAAAAAAAAAGTGTAGGCTTCATTTTTCTTACATTTAGTGAAAACTGGCCTAGACTTGTAAATAGGATCAAGAAAAAATGCATAAACTCGCACATTAAAGATGCAGGCTGACCTAACTGCAGCAAATGCATATTTACTTACTGTTTTCAAAAGTGAAAGCTGAAGATTGTTAGAAATTCAAATTTTTAATTGACTTTTGTTGAAATATTGGAGTTAACTGAGCCAAAGTGATTATGCATTCTTCATAAATTAGTTAGCACTTTGTAACATTATATACAGTTTACATGTATAAGTTGTAGCTTATAAACATTTTGTGCCATTAAAGCTCTCACAAAACTGCTTGTCTGAAATTACTTCATGCTGCGCCTTTCTTTTGTCTTTCTTCTCTTTCCCTTTTTTTACAGGTCTGCTTTTTAAGATGTTGTATGGAACTGTTTTGTTCTGGGTGACACGAACATTGAAGCTGCTGTTTATAGACTGGAATAATTTTTTTGAAAGATTGCTTGGGTTTGTTTTTGTTTTGTTTTTTAGTGACATGGGATCATCTGCTTCATTTCCTGAAGCACTTAATAAAAATATTCCCCCTGGCTGGCCTTGTGTACCTTCTCCAAGTCCTCCAGCACCTTGTCCAGGAAAAATTCTGTAAGGAAAATAATGTGGTGGCATATTAAATGTAAAGTAGAATTGCCGAGATTTTGTATGATTTTTTGGTCAACTCTGTTGTATTCCTTGTATTTCTCTTCTGTTTCCTAATTGGGTTTAATTTGCAGATTAAAGAGTAAGGGACATAAACCCTAATTGTTAATCTGCCTCCATGTTCTTGGTTCAAGAGCACAGGTTATTTCTGTTTACCAAGAGGAGAGTTGTTCATTCTAGGTGGAAGTGGCACCATTCCGATTACTGGTACCACCCATTTTAGTTATTCTTTTCTATATTTTTAATCTGTAAATCCAGAACTTTGTGTAAATGGGATTTTCTTTTTCCAGAGGAATAAGAGAAAATTATAAACCCTACTTCCAGAAAGTTTCTCTCTCTGAGTCTCACAGTGAAACTTGGGACTGAGCTTTTAAATTGCTTCAAAACCTTTTTAGTTACAATGCAAGAATAAATACAAGATCGTCTTGCATAAGGCAGCACTTTCTTTGCTCTGGGGTTATTCTGGTGTAAATCAATTTTGATGGAGTTGAGGACTGTCTTCAAGTTTCCTTTCATTCTTGTCCAAGAATTTCAGATTCTGGGAAAGTTCCCTTCTACTGTGACCTGAGGGAGTCTCCAGGTGCTCTGTGACTGAGTTCAGTGGTGGGATGTTGAGTCTTCCTTACACTGGATTCAGGCTTCACTGTACACATATGAAAAGCTTAGAATTTGAATTGTTTAATGGCAAAGGTCACTATAAAAACGTTATCTACACTTTTGTGTGTATGCATACCTGTAAAGTATGCATTTCACCATCTGAAAGTGAAGCCCTGATTCCCTGCAAGTGTTTGTAGGATCTTTGCCTTGTGTCTGTGATTTATGAAGACTCCTTTGTGTTTTGGGCCTTGAAAACCAAAATAAACCACCAGGCTTTCTGAACTATGCCCTGTAGTTCAACCAGCACTTTCAGAACAAAAACCTGGAGGTACTCCTGAAAAACCTGGTGCTGGATACAGCATCCCCACGAAAAAGAGAAAGCTCAATTAGTTTCCACTTCATTAGGTCCCTCTTTGTGCCCTGCCCGATGTGAGCTGAGCTGACTCAGCCAGGCTGTGCTCCCAGCACAGGCAGTGCTGCATTAGGGGGAGAGCGAGGGGTGTTTTTCCAGGAAGGAAAGTAAACATTACTTAACTTTCTGAACTGCTGCCAGAGAATTTAGAGTATGGAAACATGCATTTTTCTATTTTAAACTGTTTCCTAATGCTTTTCTGATAAGACTGGGAAGTTTGTTTAGAGATTTTTTTTTTAGTGGTGCAGTTTGCGTAACTTGCTGTTTGTTATCTGAAGACAAATCAGTGAATTTTAAGGCGAGAAAATAGCTTATTCTGGTATTTATAAAAAAGAGAATAGTTGTACAGCTGTTGCTGTTGAAGGACGCATCCTTGCAAAGCCAGTGTGTGGAGTTGTGCAGAACCTACACCTTGAGCTGTTCCGGTCTTTAACTTCCACCTTACTTTGAAATTTAAATTTCAGCTCCTGGATCCTGGAATGCCTTTCTATGGTAGATCACGGAGCTTCTGACTCTCTTAATGGTTGATGTGTGTAACTGGAGCTGGCACGACTTAGGACAGGGGTGTTCAGGGGCCACTGCTTTGTTTTCACCTACAAGGAAGGAGGATGTAAAGGAAATTTACAGTTTCATCAGGAACTGCATTGCCAGGACAAGGGCTCATGGGTCCAGACTGAAAGAGGGGAAACTTAGGTGAGATATACAGAGGAAATTCTTCCCTGTGAGGATGGGGAAGCCTTGGCATAGGTTGCCAAAAGAAGCTGTGGCTGCCCCATCCCTGTGAGTGCCCCAGGTCAGGTTGGATATGCTTGGAGCACCCTGGGATAGTGGAAGATGTCCCTGCCCATGACAGGGGATGGAATGGCATGGTCTTTAATGTCCCTTCCAACCCAACCCATTCCTGGATTCTATGAAGTGGTCTGTCATGTTTATAGGTAAGAGGGGGATGCACACTAAATCACTATTCAGCTCCAAATTTGGAACTGTTTTGGATTTTTCTGTCTGACAATCCTCCTGAAAGTCTGGAGGATGCTTTGTGACCAGTGTTTACTCCCAGTGGTGCTGGATAAGATAGAATTCCTCTCAGCACAATTTCCTTCAGATGGGAGGTCAGAAGGAGCTGCAGACTCTGCCCTGCTGGGCTGGGCAGGGTCTGTCTGCTGCCCAGGGCTGGCAAGGTCCGAGCATTTCTGCTCCTGGGCTCATCAAGCCAGCTCCAGTTACAGGATTCTTTGTGAAAATAGAGCTACTTTTATAAGTACTGGTAAGATGGGAACAAAGTTCCTGTCAGAGTCAGAAATGGATACAGAGCTGGGTTTTTCAGCTTCATCTTTGCAAAGTCAGAATTAAAGCCTTGTAGTGTGTAAGGGCCGGCCAGAGCTGAAGCAGTGCTCAGATATTTTTTGCAAAGAATGGGACATAAAAATCTCTTTGTACTCGCAAGACTTTTAGGTGCTGTGAGTTAGTTGGGTTTAAAGCTGTGTGCCTGGAGTACAACAGTCTCCTTTAGGATTCTCCCAGAGAGCCTGGCTGCTCTCCTCTCACATGAGAAGGCTGCACCACTACCAGGAGACACCCCAGACTTGCTCCCAATTGTGCCAATTGTCATTTCACTTCATAGTGAGAAGCTGCAGACAATGACAGCTGCTGCTTTAAGAGCACTGTCTGACAGGTAGAAGAGATCTCTGGGGTTTCAACAAATTGCTTTAATAGCTTCAGCTCCTAAACAGCTTTATGTGCCCATTTCCTTGTAGACAGCAGCTGCAATGAGGATCTCTGAGGTGTAAACGGTGCACTTGCAAGCACTGCAGTTTGCCCCAGTCTGATGCTGGGATTTGTTTCTGTGTGCTAAAAATTAGGTCTTGTATAGTTAAGTTCACAGGTATCCAGGGAAAGGCAGAACACGGAATCACTGAGGTTGGAAAAGCCCTCCAAGAGTGTCAAGTCCAAGTTATGCCCGATGCCCAGCCCAGAGCACTGAGTGCCACATCCAGGCCTTCCTGGGACACCTCCAGGGCTGGGGGCTCCAAACCTCCCTGGGCAGCCCCTGCCAAGGCCTGACCATCCTTTCCAGGAGGAAATTCCTGCTGATGTCCAACCTGACCCTCCCCTGGTGCAGCTCAAGGTTATGGAGCTCCACCTTTAAATTCTCTGCTGTCTTCACAGCGTTGCAGGCCTGGTTGTGCTCTCTGGCTGGAGCTGAATTGCTTTTACCGCATTTGGGACAGAAACCCAAAGTCTGTTGGCTGCATTGTTATAACAACAAGTTAAAAGCACCGGTGACTAGGAGGAGGAAGGTTCTTCGTCCCACTGAAATCGCTGAACAAAAGTACGACTGTCCAGCAGCAGCAGGAAGCTCTGATGTGAATCACTTCCTGAAGGCTGATACTCAGACTCGGATTTTTGCCGTGCAGGGTTCTCTTGCCTCGGCTGTGCTCCGTGTGCCTGCGTACGTGGAGTGGGAAGGGGAGAGAGGGGAGGAGTGGCGAGATAAGCACTGACAAAACAGGATTGAGTGTTTCCCGAGTGGAACATTCTCTCCTATAGGCTCCTGTACTAGGTGAGAGGGACGGCAGCGAGACAGCCCTCCGCAATTGGCTGCTCCTGCGGTGGCACCATCGGTGATGTCACCCTGGCAGCCTCCACACCAGGCTCTCTTTGGGGGCTTTTCTTTCCCGGCAGAACGGTCTGAGAGAGGAAAAGAGAAGAGTGATGCTGAAAGTGCTGCCTTCCATCCCCTTCTGTGAGAGCCGCTGATAAATCCCCAGTGCTCCTCCCAGCAGTGCGGTCGGAGCGAAGTTAATGTGAAATTAGGGGTGGGGGTTGGAATTAGATTTCAGCTTTTGTGCACGAGAGTTGTGGGTTTGTGAGGAGAAGCTGGAGAGCTGCCGGAAATCCTTGCGCTGCTGAATGCGATGCAGTGGCACGGGAAGGATTGGGTCAGTCGGGAGCATTCGGGAATAGATAATAGGGTAAATTTAAGAAAAGAAGGAGAAAAGGCAGAAAAGAAAAGATTTCCTCCCAGCCCGTGTCTGTCAGAACCCTCTGACTGGGATTTGTGTTACTGAATTCTCGAAACATGGGAACATGTGTTTTTTGCCCCAAAGTGCTTATATGTTGTTGCTTCTTTACACACCTAGCTGAGCATCACATTTGCATAATTTGTATAATTGGCACAGCCACTGCCAGCGAAAACCACACAAGCTGCACAACTTTCCCTTTCTCTTACCAGTTTATTTTGCTCTCCACCCCTTTCTGCTGAATTTGATCTCCACGTGTTCAGGATTTTATTTTTCAGTTGTGCTAGAAATAGGAATTATGTGTTTGTTTTTCAGGATGAGTACTTGAAGCAGCAGGTGCCTTTATGCCACTGATTTTATACTGGCTGTAGGAAAGTCTTTGTAACTCAGTTCTCTGTAAAATGGAAATATTAACGTGCTGTGGAAAGATGTTAATGACCTCAGTTAAAAGCAAAGGATTTCTATAATCCTTTCGTGTAATGATCCCAAATACCAAGGATATTTTTTCCAAATTCTCAGCCAGTGTAGATAATTTTAGTGTCAGCCAATTGCATGCTAATGTGTGCTCTCTGATCTGTTCTGGTGTGATTTGTTTTGGATTACATGCTATGTCTGTCTTAGTTTATAAAACCAGATTTAATGACCCATGAAGCAATTACTGAATTTATATTCCTATAGAAGAATATTCCTATGAGACTCAAATTTGTGTGGAGTTCCATGATTTCTGATGGGCTGGTTTTCTGGGCCATGTCTTACGGAGATAATGAGGTGATGGTCTTTAGTCTTAAATTACTGAATGAGATGTGTCAGCCTGCTGAATCAGTGAGCATATTTTTAATCTCTGTTTTTGATAAAGTTAGTATTTCACATTTATCTCTAGTACAACACTATGTTTATTCAGTGGGATCAGGCAACTGGAATGCTGCATGAGCTGTGCCATGAGGGTCAGGATCTGAAAATCCATTGCGTCATTTCTGCAGTGAGTTGATATTGTGGAGCCTCACTGGAGAGCAGTGGGTCTGTTATATCAGCTTGTTGATGTGAACCAAACTGGGATTGTGCCAAATTCTGCTGCACAGGAGAGATGGAGCCTTGGACATCTCTGTGCACGGGGTGTGAGTGATTCCAAGCGGGATGAGTGATGCTGCCATGTTCTGATGCTTTCTCAGTGCACACACAGAGCCTGGTATGAAATCTGTCCCTCAACATTCTTATCAGCAAGGAGATGTACATTGTTTTCCAGGCACAATCCCTTGGCCTTCCCAGGCCTCCCATGGAGAGCAATGAAAACCTCGCTGGTAAGCCCCAAATGCTTTTATCACATGCAGCGGGGCAGTGAGCCAGAAATTCAGTGATGGTCTCTGGAGGTCAGGCAAAGCCATTAGAATATGGGTTGGACAGGATAATTTAAACCTCCTAAAGGCTTTTCTCCAACACACCAGCAAATACCTTCATGTTTTGACTTGAAGAGAAATGGGCTTGATTAACATTTACATGCACTGGGCTGCTTTCTTCCTTAGAGCTTCCATTATATTCAACCAGCAGTGGCTTTTCCTTTTTCCTGAAAGGAGTTTCTATGAGTTTTCGGTCAACCTGTTAAAATCTGCCTAAATATTTGTTTTTCCCATCTCTGCCTGGATTTGCTGACAGCCTGGCACACCAGCTTTTGGATGGATGAGTTGCCTCATGCAGGAGAGCTGAACTTTCACATGTGTTGGCTGCTCTCTGTAGGCTGTGACATCACTGTGCTGTCAGAGGGCTCGCTGTGACAATGTGCTTGAGGTGGGTCACACAACAGGCTCCTCTAAGGGTCCTGAAGGAGCAGTGGATGCTTTCCAGCATCAGCATCTGTCAGAACAGAGATTTAAAGCATGAGGAAGAGAAGCTGAGGCTTCTGGACAGGCGGGGTTAGAGTCCCAGTAAGCCCAGTTTGTGCTGCACCTCTTTCTTCACTGGGAGCTGCAAATTCAGCAACACCAAGCAAAGGCTTCTTTCTGCAGGAGGGGTGTGTGAAATAGCAGCAGCTGGACTGATAAGGGACATGGCTCAGGTTCCCTGTGCACAGTGTGTCCTTTGTGGAACCTGATGCTGCCCAGGCCAGCTCTCTGGACCTCAGTCAGAGCCTGCTGAAGTACACACCGAGCTCTCCTCCATCCCCTGTGACCTCGGGTTGCAATGGCCATGCACAGAGCCTGGTGCAGGGCCAGGGTGAGCTCCCACTGTCCTGGTGCAGGCGTTGGGGTGAGGGACAGAGCCGTGGAGGCTGAACTGGCAGCTGTTGTTCCTCCTGTGTCTTGTTTGTGCTCTGCAGTTCCAGCCTGGTGTGGGATTTGCTGGGTCTGGCACAGGGAGCTCTCAGTCCAGCTCTGCCTGCAGGTAATCTCAAAACCATGGAATATCCTCAGCTGGAAGGACCCACAGGGATCATCGAGCCCAGTCCTGGCCCTGCACATGCTCAGGGGTCATGGCCTTGCTGGTTCCCAACCCTGCAAGTGCATCCCTGGCCAGCCCTAATCCAGGGATGGAGATTTCCTGCCCCAAGCACACATTTGCCTTTTGTTCCTGGAACCTCTACTCCCTAGCAACTGCTCACAGGGATTTTCCCCCACCCCATGTGTGTTCTGACAGATAATTAACCTTTCAGCAGCTCAATTAACAAGGAGCTGCTGCAGCCCTTCCTGATAAAGCAGCAACTTCCCTGGAAAGCTACACTTTCTCTCATTCCAACTTGATTTTTAAAAGAAAAAATCAGTCAAAAAAATCAATCAAATCAATCTTCATCATATGACCTTTACATGTGTTAATTCTGGATAACATGAAGAAAAGACAACATTTTGCTTGTGACTAGTGGCAATTTATTGTTTTTAAAAGCTTTTTTTTTAAAAAAATCACCTATAACTTGGGTAAAACTGACACTGTATTTTTTCAGAGCTGTGGAGATATTTTAGTGTTTCTATTTGGAATGTTTCAAGGGAAGTGTGCAATTCTAGTGGTGATTTTTTCCTTTTCCTGAGATGGAGGATACTTTGAGATAAAAGAAAATTTCCCTCAATGCGTAGACTATATTGTGTTTCACTTTGAGGATAAGAACAAGGAGATTTGGCTCAAGATGAAGGGGCATAAAATGAGTAAAATCTGTATCTCTTTGCATGGTTGTTGGAGCAAAGAAGAAGGTGTGATACACATTTGTAGCATTAGGCTCAGACAGGGAAATAAGGAATAGGATTTGGCCTAAAGATGCTTCTGTAAAGCATTTAATCACAGCAGCCTGGACAGCCTTGTGTGTTACTCATTAGGTCCTGGTTTTTCTAGCTGTATTTTTTCTCTATAAACACTGTAGGGTAGGATAGCACAGACTTTTATAAGGTTGTTTATACATAAAATGGATATAAGGTTTGTCCCAGCTGTCTGTGCTGAGCTTTAGTCTCTTGCAGGTTGCTGGTAGATGCTTAAATATTCTGACCTATGTTGCTTCTCCCTCCCTTTGATTTTCTCTGGCCAGGGAGCAATCACCCAAAGAGTTTGTATTGCCAAAGGTATCAGTGTTGCTTTCCCTGGGTTGCAGCTGTATTTATCTTCCCACCTCTGCCACTCCAAGCTTTGTTCCACGAGGGATGCATGTGGAGTGCCCTGGCTTTAACCAACGAGCAGCTTCTTGTGTTTGTGCTTTCCCAGGTGCTTTCAAACAGCTCCAGCCTCAGCAGCATCTCCCAGCTCCCCAGAGTCGATTGCTGCCCTGAGCTTGCCGTGGGCTGTTCTTTCACTGCCTGACTGCTAAAACAGCTCTGCCTCAGAAAGGTCATTTTCCAAGAATTCATAGGGAAAATTGCAGATGTATTTTGATAGATTAGAATCTGTTATGCCCCTGGGTTTGCTGAGGAAGGGGAACTCCTTGAGGTGGCTGTAGCAGAGCCGTGCCAGCACTTGAGCTTCTCAGCTCTCAGTTTCAGCAGAGAAATCCAGGTTTAACCCTGCCCCACCTGAGGGTCTCTCAGGGCTTTAAAATTCCTGCAGCTGAGCCCCCTCTTTAGTGGCTTCTTCTTCCCTCTTTCAGGGTCTCTGTCTGACAAATTGTAGAATGTTTTATGTTGGAAGAGACCTTAGAGATCATCCAGTGCCACCCCCTGCCATGGACAGGGACACCGTCCACTATCCCAGGGTGCTCCAAGCCCCATCCAACCTGACCTTGGACACTTGCAGGGATTCAGGGACAGCCACAGCTTCCCTGGGCAACATCTGCCAGGGCCTCATCACCCTCACTGGGAGGAATTTCTTCCCAATATCCCATCTAGCCCTTCCCTCTGGCAGTTTGAAGTCATTCCTCCTTGTTCTGGCACTCCATCTCCTGTAAATTGTCTCTCTCCATTTTCTTGTCAGCCCCTTTAGGTACTGGAATGCCCCAGTTAGGTCACTCTGAAGCTTTTCTTCTCTAGGCTGGACAATCCAAATTCTCTCAACCTTTCCTCCCAGCAGAGCTGCTCCATCCCTCCAATAGGAGGATGAGGACACAAAGAAAAATTAAAAAGCAAAACCTTCTTCCCTTCCCTGGATCACACCTCTATTTCCTTGCCATGGAACATGTCTCTGTTCATATTCCAGGAAATTGGATGCACAGCCTGCTGGAGGCAGGAACATCAAGAGTTTGGGCCTCTGTAAGATGTCTCAAGTTGGGAATCTTAATTGCTAAGCCCTTTTGAAACCCTTGCTGTAAACACTTCAGGGTTTTTCCTGTCAGGATGGGCATCTGGCCAGTGGATTTCTGTTGTGTCCCCTCCCTTTAACATCAGGATCTTCAGAAGAGCCCTTCCTGACAGTGGTGGTGAGTGCTGGGCTGTCTCAGCTGTTATTTCTAGGATCAGCTGCCTGGGTTTGCTGGTCCAATAATCCCAAGATAAACAAGCAGGCTGGCAGGAAGGTGCTGCCCTCCAGCACTGCAGCCGGGCTATCAGACCCAGCATTTCCAAACATCAGGGGGATCCACCCAGTCTGGAATGTGAGGCTGTTTGCACTGGCTTGCTGCTCTCTGACCAGACTTGTGTCTGGGGCTGGGCTCCTCTTGAGTTTATCTGTGCTTAGGTGTTAATTCAGGGGTGAAGGATTATTTTGTTCAGAATCCGATGGAATTATCAAGATCTGAATGTTTCAGAGCCTCCCAATCTCCTGATGGGGCTGAGCTGACAGGACTGGTCCAGCTCAGAGCCTCTGCTCTGTGTCTGTGAGCAAGTGGAAGGAGAGCACTGCAGAATGACTCAGAGTCTGGATGAATTGTTCTGGCAGGGCCTGACCCTGATGTATTCAGGTTTATCCAGGCATAGCTGAATGAAATGGAATGGTCTGGAGTCCTATGATGATCTTTGCCTAAATTACAGTGAGGTTTCTTTCAGAGGAAGTCTGATATTTAAGTCCTTTCTATTCCTTTACTTTATCCAAGGCTTATTCCCTTCCTTCCTCACAATTTTTAAGGTCAGAGGGCCATACAGGTGCTGCTTTATCTTTCCAGAAAAAAAAAAAAAACCAAAACACCACAAAAACAAAAACAAAACAAAACAAAAAAAACCCAAAAAACCAAAAAAAACCCCAAAAAACCCCCAAAAAATCCCAAAACCAAAGACCATAGAAGAAACCTACATGTTTTCAGCATCCACAAAGATCCCAGGCAAAACATGTGTACCTTCAGCTGTTCACTGTGGAGTTCAGTAGAGAGCATCAACCCCCAAAGTGTTTTGGAAATAAATATGTTGTGAGGTGTGTAGAGGCCTTGGGAAGATGATTTCGGAGGTTGCTTAGGATTTCTCCTTTTCTTTCTCCACTAGAAACGAAACAGTATTTGTCACTAAGGTGGAAGAAATCCTTTCCTCACAGATAGGCTCCTGCAGGAGCATTAGTTCTTTGTTTTATTTCTACAATAAAGGAAGTTTGTTTTTTTTTCCTCAGCTGTGAGGAGCAAATAGCGAAGTATGGCTGTTTGCAGTAGTTCCTCTTTTGGGATGACTTCCAAGGGTTTTACTGCTGTGCTGCCATGAGAGAGGAGCAGCCTAGTTAAGGAGGGAACATAAAAGAAGGTCAGAAGCTTCAGGACTAAAACAGGAGGAGAGACTTGGCATCTGTCAAGGTCAGCACAGCAGCAGGAGACAGTCTGAGGAAAGCACCATGTGGGGACAGCAGACACTCCTAGAGCTCTGTCAGCAGTGGTTGTTCCATGAATTGGAGCAAATGATGTTTGAAAGGGTGTGTTTGGAGCAGGCTCAGCCTGGCTGTGGGGACTGTCACCCCCTGTGCCATGGATTTGCACTTCCCATGGAGAGTACAAACAGCTGCAGTGAAAGTGTGAATATCAAACTGGAGGTAGCACAGAGAGCTCTGCAGAGCTTAGTTTTGGTGGAGAAGATATGTCCTCAGTCAGAGTAGATGAATAATTGTGGGGAGGCCCGGTACAGGTGCCCAGAGCAGTTGTGGCTGCCCCTGGATCCCTGGCAGTGTTCAAGGCCAGGCTGGACGGGGCTTGGAGCACCCTGGGATAGTGGAAGGTGTCCCTGCCCATGGCAGGGGGTGGCACTGGATGATATTTAAGGTCTCTTCCCACCCAAACAAGTCTGTGACTCCACGATAACTGCATTCTCCAGCATGGTCCTGGCTGGAGACTTGAGAGCAGCTTGGCAAGGGACAAGTGGCAGCAAGGCCAAGTGTTTGTCCACAGAGCAGAGACAAAGCGTGGCCAGCAGCCATGTTACCCCACCAGAGGGGCCCCTCATTGTGTCTGGGACATCATCAAAAAGGGAAGGTTTGTGATGCTGAGGAGGGTGGGGAAAGGACCCTGGCTGCTGTGATAAGTACGTAAGAACGATCAAAAGCTGGGCCCTTTTGGATAATTGATTAATTACTCTCATTTTATTAGGCAATGTATTAAGTAGGGTTCAGTGCACTAAAAACTCATTAACTGGGGCAATCAGGGACAAGCACAAGGAACACATGCAATTTGATTTTCACAAGGGTTGCAAAACACCCTCACATACACACAAAACCCCTTTGAAGTCCCAAGGCATCCTATCCTGCAAGCTGGAGGAGCAGCACAGCTAAACTGCTCCACCTAGGCCTGGCTGCCCTGCCTTGGGAATTACTGGGACTTTGACATTGTGATAGTCATAAATAAAGGATGCTTGTAAAGTTTGCTTTAAAGCTGTGGGAAGAGTTGGGAGTCCTTTCCACAGCCCCATGAAGGAGCAGGTGTTGTAGAGAGTCCAGAGGAGGCCCCAGGATGATCAGAGGGATGGAGCAGCTCTGCTGGAAGGAAAGGCTGGGAGGGTTGGGATTGTTTAGCCTGGAGAAAAGAAGCTTTTGGTTGACCTCATTGTGGCCTTCCAGTGACTGAAGGAACCTAAAAGAAAGATGGAGAGAGACTTTCCGAGGGCCTGGAGTGCCACGACAAAGGGGAATGGCTTCAAACTGCCAGAGAGCAGGGTTAGATAGGATATTGGGAAGGAATTCCTCCCTGTGAGGACAGGGAGGGGCAGGGATAGAATTCCCAGAGAAGCTGTGGTTGCCTCTGGATCCCTGAAAGTGTCCAAGGCCAGGGACTTGGAGCATCCTGGGATAGTGGAAGGTGTCCTTGCCCATGGCAAGGGGTGGAACTGGTTGATCTTTAATGTCCTTTCCAATCCATTCTGTGACTCCATGATGTGAATGGACACAAGTCCATAGCCCAGGCTTGGAATATAGTTCTGCCAAACTTAATTTGGGTAGGAAGTTCTGACAGGGTCTGGGCAGTGGGTAATACCAGAGTCCAGTAACTCCCTAAGAAAGCCACCCTAATCCCCATCTTCCCAACTCATCTTCATGCCCAGCAGAGCACTGCCTGATGCAGCACAGACCAAATGGGAGCTGGATCTCAAATCCTCTTGGCAAATCTTTGTCTGGATCGTCAGGAATTGGGGTTGGCAGCCTGTTGTCAACCTTGAATATTCTGTAGAGATTGGGACCATTCCTGATGGAGCTGATGAGCTGCAGGTTATTTTAGTGTGCAGGGTGGCTCAGTGGGCTCTTCCCCCATCGACATCCGTGCGCTGCAGTGGAGAACCATTGACTTAATGCAGTGCTGAAAGGTAATTCTGCTGTTCAGAGTGATGGATACAGCTCAGGAGCAAGGGTAGAAAATGGTGTATATTTATAGGCCTCTCATCAAGGTATATGAACTATAGAATGAAATGTTTTCCCAGCAACAAAGCTAAGTGTGAGATCTGCTGACAGATTGGAGCAGGGCCTGTGGTGGGGCATGGAGAGGCAGCAAAGATGGATACAGCAATTATGGTGAAGGTAAAATCTGCTGAAAAATTGGCTGGTTCCCCTTTTTCCTTTCAGTTAGGAGTGACAAATGGTTTCATTTATATTACTTCCTACATTAAACAACAGCATGGCTGACTGCCTGAAGATCCATCTATGAATGGATTTTAATGTGTTTTCTTTTGAGAGGTTCCCAGTGAATTTTGCATTTGGTTCTAGTCTGTTAGGTCCCTGCAATGTGGCATTTGCAAGAAGGAAGGATTACAGTGCAATTAAAATTCCTTGTTCTTTTTCTTTCTCCTTACTGGAACTCCTGTGTGAGGAGTGGATTGTTTCTGTTTGGAAGATCCAATTAAGATTCAACACTGAAAGCCTTAGAGGTGGCCTTTGCAACTCAATATAGGTGGAGCAGGAGTGCTGCAGTATATCTTATTTATTTCACATTCATAAATAATTTTCACTTGATTAGAAATATCATAAGCAGTTTATGATATTTCAGTGCTGAAAATGTTAGCTGTCCTTTCCAAAAATGGGATTAACCAAATATAACTTGCTCTCTACATGGAAGAATGCAGAGATCTTTCTCAGTAAATATTAACATGTTAGTGAGCTCTGATTCAATTCTCCCAGACAGTGTTGAAAATTTTAATCAGGCGTTATTTTTAACTGTGGCTGCAGAAAATAGCCAATTTCTAGGAACAGGAGGATAGTGAGCAGAAACTGTGAGCTCTACTTTTATTTGATTTGGCTTTGTCTTCTTCTTTGGATTTACCCACCAACACATCCAAGTTTTTCTCAATGTGTCTGTTTATCCAAAGCAGCCCGTGATGAATCTCTGTGAGTAATTTTGGTCTGTGCTGTGTTGATGAGTGTTCAGCACTCTGAACCCACCCTGGTGTGAGTCCCTGTGCCAAACACCCCCACCCCTTTCCGGAGACCTGCTCGTAACCCTAAAATCTGACAATCCTGAAAATCCTGCTGTTCTCCCTCGGTAAAATCGGCACAAAGGGATTTCTTTGCTCCCTTGCCTTCTTTGGACTGTGGAGGTTTGGGCTTTGGAGCAGGGGCAGCCAAGGGCTGTGGGCACAGGCAGCACAGACAGCACCAGTGCTGCCCTGGTTTTAGTTCTGTCTCACCACTAATGGACAGCAGAGTTGTGTCAGCTCCAGCTCCTCAGGAGGAGGACACAGGCTGAGCCTAGAGTGCTCTGAAACCGATTTTGTGGCCAAACGGATGCAGCAGTGCATCCTGTGATGCTGGTTTTGTTGTTTCTGACGGGGATTTGTACAAGACTTCACAAATGATGCACATCCTGAGGTTTTTTATTTATTTAATTGATTCATGTAAGTCCAGCTGTCTGAGAGCAGAAATTCCTCAGTAACACAGAAAGCAGAAGCAATCCAAGGCGAAGGCCGATTTCGGGAGAAGCTTGACAATGGGTAACCAAGGCAACGTGGCCTGTTTGGAAATCAGTGCTTGCAGCATCCCCCCATTTTGTGTGCAGAATGGTCAGCATTGAAAATTAGGGAAGACAAGGTGAGACATCTGAGGCGGACAAAATCGTCAGGCAGGGTGTCAGTGGCGCTGTGTGGAAGCTGGACAAGGTGGGGATAGATGGTCATTGCTGGTGGGGTCATTGCTTCACAAGTGATGAAAGAGTCTGGGTCTGCTAATCCGGAAATGAAAATAGAGATTGCAAGATTTTTGGCTAAAGTGGTCCCAGTCTGCTCCGTTTTTACACTGTGAATCTTTGGCAGAACTCAGAGAGCAACCGTTTATTAATAGAGGGGGGAAATGTAGCCCAAAGCCTTCCCTGAATGGGAAAATTCCTCTGGGTCTGATTTGAATCGCTCAATTGGATATGGGGATAAACAGGAGGGAGACACAAGGAGTGTTTTAAGCCATTTTTGTGTTCCCATAATCTGTTAAAAGCCCCGGGGGTAAACAGGTATTGTGGCTGCTTTAATTTAAATTCACACTGTGATATTCTTTGGCTGATCATGTCTTTCTTTTCACTGAATATCCCTTCAGCATCTCTCCTGGTCAATACAGAAGTTGTGATTTTAGGCTTTTAGGGAATGATCTGTGGAGTAGGGAGATTATCTTGTATGGATGTATCTGAATCAGACCTTAGCTTTGGTGTTTCTTACAATTGCAGGGGGCTGCTCTGTGTCCCAGCCAGTCCTTCTGGATCAGCACTCCCCAGGGCTTTCCCGTGTTTATGTGGGGACAATCAGATTTGCTGGGAGATGGGCTCAGTTTTGTGCCAGCACATATGGAAAGTGTGACCCCTGGAGCTGACCCAACAATGCAGAATTCATTTCACACGAGCCCCATCCAGGTGCTGCTGAAATTGTGTCAAACCCAGACCCAGGGGCTGAGTCAGAGACCGAGTACAGCTCTGCAGGAAACTCCTGGCAAGGTTTGGAGCTGGTCCTAGACACCTGAGAATCCCTTGTTGCACCTTTGTCACACTGCTGGCCAGTGGGATAACATGCCACCAGCAGCACAGCTTTAACCTGCTGGAAATGGATAAATCCACAATGGATGAACTGCCTGGAAAAAGGCATTGGGGGTGGGGTCTGTACCCATGGATGGTTTTATTGCCCAGTGCTTTTTGTCATATAAAGTGAACCCAATCTTTTCATTGTGCAGGAATGGGTGACTTTTTGGCTGCTTTAGCACCTGGAGAGTGAGGGGGTGGATGGTTGTGCTTTGTCTTTAGCTGGGCCTCGTTTCTGCGAGGTTTACGCCAAAATTCAGTGATCTGCAGTGAGAATTGCATGGAAGGAGGGTTTGTAGGTGCAGTGGAGCTGGTGGGAGTTCGCAGCCCTGCAGGACAGGGACACAGAGCCCCGATGTCTGCAGGAGCTCTCTAGCCTCTGGAGAGCTGCATTCTGCTGCCATTGCTATAGTAACTTTCTGCCTCCTGATTTTGTTATGAATGGCAGTGGGAAAGCCTCCGTGCCGGCTCCAGCTGATGCCCTACTGTTCCAAACGTCCTCACAGCTCGCTTTCCTTTTTAACCCCTGAGTGCACAGCACTTTTTAGCCGGGGGTTCCTTTGTGAGCTTGTGCTTTCTTCCTTTGTCTCTGCACGCTCCACAATGAACCGTACGACCACAACACACAAAGAGGGGAAATTTGGGAGCTTTGTACAGTTGGATCTTTGCAAGAGGGAATGCTGGTGGGCATTCTGGGGAGGTAGCAGCTTACAGTGGTGTTTTTGCAGGATGAACTAGAGCCAGTAAGTTCAGCAGCTGCCAGTGCTCTGAAGACTGACTTTGTGCTCCTTTATCACTGTGCAGACGTCCCCTCTCCAGACACAATGCAGCTCTTTTCCTTCTGCCAGCACAGCTCTCCCTCTGGGAGCTGCTGCTGCCATGGAAAACATCAGAGATCAGGGACGGTCTGCCCTGTAAGCGGTGGCAGCAGAGGGTCGATGTTATCCGTGCCGTTCAACAGACGTGTCCCACCAAAGGGACGAGGCTTGTTCAAGTTAAAGGAGGAGAGACTCCTCCAGAACTGGGGAAGGAGCTCAGAAATTGGCTTTTGCTGTCGCATTAACGGTCTTTGTTTAGGACAGAACTCAAATAACCTTGAAAATAACCGAATCCAGCGCTAAAGGCTGCACACACACAGGGACTCCCAAAAGAACCGTGATGGGAGAGAAAGTCACAGGTGAGAGAGACTGAATCATCTCCAAGGAGGGGACAGGTTTCCAGTGACCACATTCCTTGTGTTCTCGTAAGGAATCAAACCCAGCTTCCCAACTTAATTATTCCTAGAGATAGTGGTGACTACTTCCTCCCAGCACCCTGCAATTTATCCTCAGTCAGAGCATCTTTTCTATCAGACCTGATCATTTATTCCCCCCAGGTACTGATGAAACATTCTTCAGTATTAGCCTTAACTTAGTTTCTACTGCCATTTGTTGAAGTTAGGGAGTGGGAATATATTTTGGGCTCAGGGAATGTGTCCTGTCTTGAGTTGAATGAGAGACATATACTGAAAAATTGTTTGCTTTAAAGTCCTGCTCCAGCAAATTGACTGGACTTTCATGGATTTTCTGATGTTGATGATATTTCAGGTAATTCTGTTGGTACTGAGTTGTGTACATGTTCTTATTAGTAAATAACTGCTTGCCTTACCACTAATATTTCTTAAATCTGATTTTTGAGATGCTGATTAATTAGTGCCTAATGCAGTAGACATCATAAGTAATTAATTTTGTTATTATGTCTTTTTGTCTTTAATCCCCACATCTAATTTTCTAACCACTAGATAATTAATGAATTAAAAGATCAATGTATCAATTTACTCAAGTTATCAAAATATTTATAAAATATTTATTCAAATTATTTTTGCAGGTAATTAAGTGATTCTTAAACTGCAGCTCTTAATTTTGAAGTAAGAACTTTCTCTGCAAACATTTCTTTTGATCCTACAAAAGTACAATTCAACATGTTTGGCCTCCAGAGGAGATGCTCCCTATCAGATGGAAACCTGAAACTTTACATTTTGATTCACTCAATTTTATTTAACAAATTGTTTAGAGTTGACATCAGATCTTTAAAACAAAATCCCAGCAAACCAGGTCAGGAAAGGCTGTTTTCCCCAAAATGTAGCAGAAATTCTGCACCTCCTGCTACTGGTCCCCTCCAAGAGTTAGTGATATCCTGTGTTTTCATTTCAACAGGAATTTTGGGTGATTTTAAACAAATATTTCCATGGATAAAAGCACATATTGAAGGGAATACAACTTGTACTCTTTTTGAAACACTGGTACCAAGTTTATGGGATTCTAAAGCAGCATCCTGGATGCTCCCACCCTCTCTGTGGCCCGTTCCAAGTACTCCAACTTGGCAGCAATGGAATCACAGGGATGTCTGGTTTGTCAGGAGTGCTGTCTGCAAGGTTACGGAGAGGAAAAAGCAGAGCCCAGGCAGGAGTTAACTCTCTGGGTGATCTGGGAGGCAAACAGATTTATGAAATAAAAGCTTGTAATGCAGTTTAATAAGATTAAATTTATTTAATAAGTGCAACATGAGGACATTGGTTCATTGCAGCAGCAACAGCAACGCCCCAGACTTTGTGCAGAGCAGCACAAAGAGATCTGAGGCTTCAGGGCTGTTAGTCTGTTTAGTTCCTTTTCTTACCACTGATGCTGTTTCTGCCTGGAAATAGGGTCTGGAAACTGTGAGGGCAGAGCAGTGGTGGAGGAGGATCCCCAAACAGGGCTGGCTGCACACAACAGGAGCCTGGCCCAGTGTCTTGCTCTGTCCCAAGCTGTTGCTGTGGTTGGAGGTGAATTTGAATTTCTATGCCTCATTTCCCATGTGTACAGTGAGGCCAATAATGCTGCCTTTGTCTGTGGGACTGTTTAAAATGTAATGAGATGAGATTTTCAAAAATGACAAATGGTTTTCAGGGCTGTGTGCGAGTGCTGGGATGAAGCTTTTCAGAGGGGCCTGGGCTCTCCTGCTGGGCAGCGTGGCCTGATTGGGTTTTCAAGCTGTGTCAGCAAAATGAAGAACCTGAGCAGTGCAGAGACAGCCCAGGGCACATCACTGCTTGAAACTGAACCTTGAAGCTTCTCCTTAGCTTTATATTAAAATTCAGCAACACTAAGGTGTCTTTCCAGTTAGCACTGGCTCTCCCAGACAACATATGTGGAGAGGAGAGAAATCTTTGTGAAAACAAGAGAGAAAAGGGAAGTTTTCATTTTATGGGGTTTCATAACTCGGTTTGATTTTTGCTTTGATATTTACAGCATGAAATTTTCAGCATGAAGTTTTTGTTTAAGTGTTCCTGATATCGAGCCAAATCCCAGCTCCCTGGGAACACTGATCATCAAGAAAATCTTTGATTGAGACCTTTGGGAAAGGCCGCTGCTTCTGTGTGTGTTTATAATATTATACAGCTCATGACCTGCTGCAGTAATAATGTGAAGCATATATGAAGGTTTAGTTCTTTCTGTTTCACTTGAAAGTGTTGCACTGCTTGAAAATGTGTTTTGTGTGGTTATTTCCCATTTTTTCCAGTTGGGATTAGTAGCAATCTGGCACTATGGCCCAGTTTAGCCATAGCCATTGGATTTCCAGTGCAGCAGTTCTTTCTTCTCTATTACTGCCTCTGGTTGGCATTTTTATTGCAGAATAAAGCAGAACGGTCTGTTTACTTCCATTGATGAACTCAAGACATTTTTCCTCTCCTTCCCCTGGGTTCACCAGGTCAGTGATTGTGTGCATGTAAACCAGCAGGGCATTCAGAGCTGTTTTTCAGAGCCTACCTGTACAGACAGGTGCCCTGTGTTTAAAATAGGCTCTAAAGCCATCTCCAAACATGAGGTGAAGCTGCTTAATGCAGCTTAATGGTAAGATGCTTTTGTACTATGAGCTGGTAGAGATTCAGCCAGTGAAGCTGATAAACAGAACCATCAGCACAAGCAACACCTTCTCAACTCACCTGGGCATTTTCATGCAGCATCCCTTCCTCCCCTGGGCCTGATGGGCCCTCCCCCTCTTTTCTTTCAACTTGTGGAGCTTAGATATCCACAGTGAATTTCTTACAAGGGAGAGGGGAAGGATTTCTGTGCTGGTGGGATGTGCCTGTGTGAATGTGTGATGAACATTCTTAGCTCTGAACCAAGTGTGGATTCCGTTGCTGCCTCTGGGTGCTCAAAACTGGCTCCAGTGCTCAAGGAAGCCTTCCCTGAGCTATGCATCCTGTGATGTTAGTATCACATGGCAGGTGATGTCCCACAATATCATCATGTTGTATTTAAGTATTTTCATTCCAATAAAAGGCAAGGCATTTTCACTGAATGGGAAGTGCTGCTCTAGAATTGCTAGGGAAGAGCAGGGCGAGGAGGGAGCAATTCTAGAGCAGCTGAAAGGAAAGGTGAAGCTGAGCTTCACACCTTACTGCAGTTGCAGTATGTTAATCCAAGAAGAAATTGTTTCTCATGAGCCTGGGCTCCTTCTCCTCTTGAATTTACATCTGATTTTTATCTTTAGTGCTGTTGTGCCCTGTCTCAGAGAACCCAGGGTGCTGCCAGCACTCAAAGTCAAGCAGGTGAATCGCTCACAGGCCAAGCTGTGCCTTATGACCCTTGCTATTATTTTTGACATCATTATTTATTAAGGTAGCACTTGGAAGTTGTGTGAAGTCTCATGGATCACAGCTCTGGCATGTCTGCAATGGGAAGACCTTATCTGGGGAGGTGGGGAGCAGTCAGGAGATCCCAGTTACAGGACATAAACTGATATTCACTCACTCCTCTTTGCTTTTTTGCCAGAGCTCCCTGCCTTGGAAGTTCAGATTTTAAGCCATGTTCCAATAGTAAATGTTGCCATTATCTATTCAGGGTCCTTTTGAGACAATGCTGGAAAAACTTCAGGTCATTTCCAGTCCCCAAATCAGTGGCTATTTCCTGCCCAGTACCAGCTCCACACGAATGTCAGTGATGGTGAGCCAGAAGCTGTAATATTCTGAGAGAGGAGTTCAGAGGAAATGTTAATATTTAATGCTGCCTTTTTGTGGTTAGATGGGTGAGTTCTCTTAATGACACTGTCTGGAAGGAGCATATCTCAGTCATCAGCTGTAATTCAGCTGTGGTGGGGCTTCCAAATGTCACAGGATACTTATGGATCTCAAGGAAATCAACAATTTTGGAAATTCTGTCTTAAATACTGAACACTTCTGAGAGATTCCTGTTGCTTCTGTCCATGATCATCCTGGGAACAGCTGAGAAAAATCTGGTTTTAGGGCGGGCTGGTGCCTTTCACATGGGGGATTAGTGAGGAGAGATTTTGATAGCAATGAGGCTCTCTACTTCCTCTGGAAGTCACTGAGAATTGTGGGCCTCATTTCCATTTGGGCCTTTGGAAAATCCTCTGGTAATTGACTCGATGTTTGTACTATAGCATGGACCAAAACTGTTTGCATGGACTAAAACCCACTGGCAACAAAATCTGAGTGGCAGAAATTTGCTAGGGCTACTTTATGTTAGCTGAGGTCGCTGAGGAAAAAAACATAAAGGAAAAGTGAGTCATAGGGTAAACAAAAATAAAAAGGACCATGGAAAAAATAAGATCTTTGTCTCCGCATTTGAATGGACTGTATTCATTTATCAAAAGACTTTCTGCTGGTCTTTAATGTTCCTGAAATAATGTGTCTCGTCTTTGAGTGCTCACCGCCAAGAAAAGCTGTCAGCCACTCCAGCAATTATCATATCCCAAAGGGAAGTTGGTTAATGATTTCTCTGTGGACAACTTGGTCTTTCACATTTTGTGCTCCGCCAGAAAAATTTCCAATCCAATGAAGCATTTTAGGATTTGGTTGGATTTTTAGTACTTAAGGAATATTCTGGAAATGGCAGTTGTTCAGTGGCACCTCTTGACCATGAGCATGTGCCTTAGAAAATTCAAATGCCAGGGTGGGATGCAGGGAGCAGCAATGGGTGAGGCAACACCCAGAAAGAGGAAAGGTGGCTTTCCCAGCTTCTGGCCAGGCAGAGGAATTATTATTGCAATGGCACATGCCACAGGTTGATGCTTTTGAGCATAATTTTGTAAGCTCTGCTGGCTGCAGAGTTCAGCACAGCCTAAAACAGATCCTTGCTCTGAGCATGCCTAAAATGTTGTTGATTTATATTTAAGCTTTGTTGAGCTTCTCTTTGAGAATCAAAATGGTTTGGGTTGGAAGAGACCTTACAGATCATCCCCTACAGAGATCCAGGCTGCAGCTCTCTAAGCCATCCCTTAAATTGCCACAGTGCCTCGTGCCAGGCTTTCTGGAGCATCTACTCCGTGGAGTTCTGCTTCTGCAAATACCCAAATTTCACTGGGATCCTGCTTTGCATGATAAATCTTGCACCCACTGGAAATATTAATAATTAATTATTTGCAATAGGAAGAGCCCCAGATTTGGAAGTAGATGCTGTCATGTAGTTTAATAATGGCAATGTAATGGTGGAATATAGTGCTGTAATTTCTGTCTGGGTTCTTAATTGTTAAAGAATGAAGAAAATTCTGGATTTGCAGCAATTATCTCACCTAAGGATGGAAGACAAAAAAAGCAACATAGAGTTTATATTGCCTTGTTTCTAATTCAAATCAAGTTTGATTGTTCAGCCTTGGAAGTAACTGGGAGAATGAAATGGAATAAAGCACCATTAGACATTTCATTCATGAGTGGAATCAGAGAATCCCAGAACAGTTTGAGTGGGAAGGGACATTAAATCCCACCCAATCCCACCCCCTGCCTTGGAAAGGGACACATTCCTCTATCCCAGGTTGCTCCAGGCCCTGTCCTTTGACACTTCCAGGGATCCAGGAGCAGCCACAGCTCTTCTGGAATTCTGTCCAGTCCCTCACCACTCTCACAGAAAAGAATTTTTTCCTAATATCCAATCTAAAACTGCTCTCTGTCAGTTTAAAGCAATTCCCCCTTGTCCTGTCACTCCAGGCTCTTGTAAAAGCTGGGATTTCTTGGCCAGATGGAACAGGAGATCAGAAATCACTGATCACCATTGGTGTGACACAGGGATCAGTCCTGTGCTCCTGAGTTTTTCCAGTCAGATTCCAGGGCTCTGTGCACGAAGGAAGTCTCAGTATGAGAGTAAAGAGGCAATTTTCCTCTTGTTTGACAAGGAGCCAGCCCACTGCCTATCTTTGTGCTCACATTTCCTTTCTCTCAGTGTAAAGTTATTTTTGCAAAAGAAAATTGTGCAATCCAGGCTCTTCATGCCGTCCTTCTCCTTGTCTCTGCCAAGGCAAATCCCAGACAGGGATTGTCTCCTCTCGTGGGGTGCTGAGTGCTGAAGGCAGGGAGTACTTCTGGCACTCAGGACTTTTGTGCAGGAACATAAAAGGATCTTAAACTAGGCCAATTCTGCCACTCTCCTCTGCAGTTTCAGGTAATCACACTATATCACTTTTCTGGAGTGCTATTCCTGATGGAAGTCACTTGCTCCAAAGTGTCCAGTTTTAGGATGTTAAGAAAATCTGAAGATGTGTTTCTATTTAGTTTCCCTCTTTTGTTCCTTTTATCAATTAATATATCCACATACCATATTATAAATTCAACCCATTTTCACGTGTTGCTAAATGGCTTATCTGCAAATAAGCATTCAGCTTTTTCTGCTCTGTACACCCCTATAACTGATATAGCAAGAACTAATTAATGCTCATTACGGGAGCAGAATAAAAAGCTGCTGCATTGAGACTGAAGCTGTCAGTGTGATTCCAACTGCCCTGATTAATTTCTAAGGTTGTGTTTAGGTTTCTCCAGTGTTTTCCCACCTTGGTAGCGCAAGTATGAGCAGTTTTCTGAGGAATTTTCATATTGACAGCGGGTTTATGAAGTTCAAATGAGGGTCAGTGTCATTCTCAAAGTAATTTATGTGGTTCTCAGTGAAAATACAAACCCTATGAGATTATTAAACACATGGATTCTCAGCTACCAGTAATTTTTCAGTAAAATGTTGTTATTTCCATGCTTAGCATATCCAGTTGCTGGTTTAATATGTTACTACTCAGGAATTGTTCTGTGTTATGTAGCTGTGAACTCAAATTGAAATAAAAATTCCATCATCCCATATTCTCTTTATGATGACAGAGTTGATGGAAATCTGATAATATCTGACTAGAAATTCTGGAATCTTAAACAAGGCTTGTGTGTCAGGCATTACAGAGGTTTAAAGGGACTCATGTAGGCAATAATTTCTATGTCTGGTCTCAAACCCTGAGCGATTTTGGGGGTCTGAGTTCTCACTGCAGTGGCTAGTGCATCTTTACTCATGCTAAGACTTTTCCTGGAGGAAGAAATATTTGAGGAATAAAGCTGTGGAATGATGTTGGCACATTTAAGTGTTTCAGTTCAAGTGTAACAGAATAAATAGAATTTGCTACAGTTGGGAGTTTTGCAAGATCTGATACTTGGGTTTCATAGGTGGAAATAAAAACTTTTTTATGGAATCATGTCCAGCTGGGACTTTTGCCTCAGCAGCATTTACAGAGGCATCAACCTGAGGCCATGGGAAACAGGGTGCTGAGGGGGACACCTAGCCAGGTCACGGTGAGAAGAGTGGGGTCATGGGAGCCAGTGTGCTGATAGAGCTGTCCTGTGTTTGGCCAGGCTCCTGGTTCTTGTTCTCACTTGGTTCTGGTACATGTAAGGCAGGGTTCTGAGCTCGTGATCGGACCCTTGCCACGCCCCCAGGTCTTTGGATCTTGCCCCTCAGATGATGCAGTTTCTGCATTTTTTGTTTTGCCATTAAAGATCTTTATTTTTGGGCAAGTTCATCACACCCATTCCTCTATTTCATGCCATGCTCTCCTTGGCCAAGCCAGATTATGGATCACAGCCAGACTGTGATACTTTTTAAAATTGCCTCCTTTTTTTTTCAGTGTCCATGAAAGGACCATAAAACCAGAATTAGTAGACAGACACTGTGAAATACCCAAAAAGGAGAATAAAGCCAAAGGAGGATGTCTTTTAGCAGTTCAGTCATTTTTTTGAATGGCTGAATTTCCTCTGGGTGATTGAAATCATCTTTGGTTTGATATGAGAGACAGCCAGAGTCTCGGCAGATCAGCAGACACAGGTGAGGTCTTTGGCAGAGTTGCCATAAACCCAACTGGAAATACAAACCCCAAATAACTGAAATACTTCTGAGTGTGTCCTCAAGTGCCTGTGGAAAGGGAAGATGGATATTCAGTGTGAGGTTATCTGTATGTTGTGGGGTTATTGTAAAAGAGTCAGATCTGTACAGCAGGAAAACTCAGCCTTTGGGAGTGACCTTTACCAGCTCTGACACATTTGGAGGTTTAGTCCTGTCTGCAGGATTTCACTCCTGTCTGGATCCTGCACAGCCTCTGGCTTTCCAGACAGATCCTTCCCACCCCTCCACAGAGCCTGTGCCTGTGGCCATCTGAGCATCTTCCAGGGCTGTGCCAAGGGATGAATGAGCTGGATTCCAGGCTGTCCCTGAAAGCCACTGCCTTCATCTCAGCAAACTGCAGAACGTGTCAACACAATCACTCCAAGGCTTTCGTCTTGCTGGAGCCTCCACCAACGCTCGGTAGCTCCAGTGCTGCCTGATCAGCAGTGCTGTGGCAATTAATATTTATAAACCTTAAATAAAACAGCACTTGTGTGTACCTGAGAGACCATCTGTTGGGCTCCAGTCCCCAACCAAGCACCTGAGATCAGCATGGCTGTAACCCTCCTGGGTCCTCGGGGATGATCCCAGGAAGGGAAGAAGGTGGGGCTGTTTCCCTGGAGAGCCCCTGTCTTTGGATTCCTCCCTCCTTCATTAGTTAGCAGAGCACATCATCATCCTTCAGGGCCAAGCTGCAGGCTTATTTTTTTTCCCATTTAGTCTGGAGTCTTTTATCACTGCACTGTGCATTTATTACTGGGCTTTGCTCAGCTGTAACCTTGGCTTTGGTAGTTTTCCACCTTTTGGATACAAATGCCTTGATTTGGGTGTGGTTTGCAGGGGGAGATGGCTCTGGGATTACTATTTTTTAAATACACCTTGATCACCTTGATTTATTTCTTTTAGTGGTTTTTGGGTTGGTTTTTTTTTTTTTTTTTTTTTTTTTTTTTTTTTTTTTTTTAATCTTGCAAAGGTGCTTGGTAGCCATTTGGACACAGATGCCTCTCAATTAACAGTTAATGCATGCATGTGCAAAGATGCCTATCAATGAATAATGCATGGGAATAAGTAGCCTGACCATTGGCTTTGGCCTGCACAAATATTGCATATGGATTACCCTGAGGGTCCCAAATCACACATGAAAAACGTATTATCAGGTGGAGACGGCCACCTTCGACCTATTGTGCGCTGCACTTCTTACCTTTGTGACCAGACTGGCTCTGCTCCCACGTCCCCAGGGTCTCCCAGGCTCCCAGGTTCTGGTGGACTCTGCTCGAACCAGCCCCTCGGGAATGACCCCAGCCCTCCCTCCACCTCGCCGGCCCTGGAGCGGCTCTTTTGGGTACAAACCCAGGGGATTAAGTCCCAGATGATGCCAGACATGCGTAGCAGGCGCTGGGTCGGAGCCCAGCAGCGAGGGGCTGCGCCGGGCAGCGAGAGTCCGGCGGGCTGTGACCCGCACGGCGCCGGGCGCGGCTGGTGCTGAAGGGACAGCGCCGGTGGCCGAGCCGGAACCAGCCGGGCCCCTGTCTCCCCCTTAACCTCATCCCCTCTCCCTTGCCCCCATCGTCCCTGTTCCCCATCTCCTCTGCGCTGCATCTCTCCTCGCCCTCTATCTCCGCTCTGCTCCCTACCCTCGCTCTGCTCTCTCCTGTTCTCCATCCCCCATTTCCCTTTTGTCCCCCATCTCCTCTCCTCGCCCCCATCTCCCCTTTGCCCATCTCCACCCTGCCCCCATCTTCTCTCTACCCCATCTCTCCTTTCCTCCCCATCGTTCCTCTGCTCCCATCTCCTTCTGCCCCCATCTCCCCTTTGCCTTCCTGCCCTTTGCCCCCATGTCCCCTTTGTCCCCATCTCCCCCACCTCCCCTCGCCCCCGTCGCAGGGTCACTGTCACCACGGGCAGGAGCGCGCGGGGCTGCTCTGTCTCCTCCTCTCGAAACCTGCCCTCAGCCGTAGCCGCCTTTGGCTGCCTCCCCTGATCTCCCGCAGGGAGGAACCGGGGTCTCCTGGCGCTGCAGAGGCTTAACTGACAGGCAAGGTCAGTAATTTTGGCTCCTGGAGGTAAGTCCCGGTTGCCAGCTCGTTTGCTTCTCTCCCCTGGTTCCCATATCCCTCTCCCATATGTGCCTCTTTTTCACCCTCTCTTCAGTGCCATCCATCAGCCCTTTTCCCCCTGAAGAGGCTCTGCACCAGCGACGCTCGAAACCCCAAGAAGCTGAGTCAGCGTTCTGCTCCTGAGCCCCACTGACCCAGCTGCGATCCCATCTGCTCCCGCCCTCCGGCTCCGCGGCGCTGGGAAAAGTGAGGAACAATGGGATTCCCGGAGCACTCCACCATTGCTGGGCTGGGGAGGCAGGGAACGGGCTGGTGGGAGGAAGGGAGGGACAGAGGCAGAGCCCCTTTTTGCCCTGCCCGTGCGAGGGGAGCAGGAGGGGAGGAGGTACCCGGTCCCCATCAGCCTCCTGGAACAGCGAGATCTGCACGCCGGGGAAGGGGAGGGGGAGAGGGTGGGTGCGAAGGGGGCTCTTGCTCCAACCTGATCGAGTCCATTTGCCAGTTCACCATTCGCATCACTTCCGGAGCAGTCCTCAGTTTCTGCTGCAGAGTGAGCTTTTTTTTTTTTTTTTTTTTTTTTTTTTTTTTTTTTTTTTTTTTTTTTTTTTTCCTCTCTCTCTCCTTTTCCCTCCCTCCTCATCTGGATGCTGGGAACTTGAAGCCTCCTCCCTTTATTGCAGCAGGATCTGCCCCATCCTTGCCTCAACTTTGCGCTGCATCAAAGACAGAGAGGGAGCCACAGGCTGGCTGGTGCCGATGGGGGCAGGGGACCTGCCGGGCACAGCCCTTTGCAGTTGATGTTGCCGTATCTCTAGGACCCAGATCTGTGTCTTTCCTATCGCTTTCCTTTTTCCCCCTCCCCACCTCTTCTCTCCGTGTGAGTGTGTGTGTGTGTGCAGGATCCTCCTGGTTACTGCTGTTGTATTCCCCCTTAGCAGGGAGACCACCCCAGCCATGGCTGAGAGGAAGCAGAACGGGCGGCAGTGCGAGGAAGAAGAAGTGCCAGCCTTCTTCAAAAACCTGGGCTCGGGCAGTCCCAAGCCCCGGCAGAAATTCTGTGGCATGTTCTGCCCGGTGGAAGGCTCCCTGGAGAACAAGACCATCGACTTCGACTCGCTCTCAGTGGGCCGGGGATGTAACAAAGTCGTGGCAAAGCAGAAGGATGTTGCCCACCTGGGTCCGGATGCTCAGTCCGTCTATTCCAAGCAGAGCGGGAAGGGAGGGGAACCATCTGTTGAATTCGGGAGAAAGGTGGAGATCAGGAGTGCCACGGGGAAGGAGGCGCTGCAGAACCTGAATGACAAGGTGGGTGCATATATATGGAGCATATATTTATATATATATATTGTGTGAGGTGAAGTCGGGCACGCGGTAGGCTGCAGAGAGGACGGATCCTCTCCACCTGCAGCCGCTGGCTTTTATGTCCCCTGCATCCGTGTGCCTTCCCCTGGGCAGCAGCATCTCCCGCAGAGCCTTCTCCCAGAGCTCGCTGTCTGCGTGCTCTCTGCAGGTGTACGAGAGGGGGCACAAGAAGAAAGAAGACCT
>NW_024506332.1:81996-137646 GCF_017590055.1 Onychostruthus taczanowskii | reverse complement strand
CACCCCCACCCCGCCCTGCCCTCCTGTCTGGGGAGAAACAGCGACTTTTTTGTTTCTCAGGCGATTCCCCCAGCACGAAGGTAGGGAAATGCCCCACCCAGGCAGGGAATGCAGCTTACGGAACAGAAACGCGATTGTGAGCGAAAGAACATCAATGAGCCTCCACCTACCGGGATCAAATCCCTGCAGGCTTCTTCCAGGGGGGACTCCTACCCCTGCTCCCAGGGGAGGACAGGCGCCGGAGCGACCCCTGCGAGATGCATTTCAATGCCAATTTTCAGCAGGGCTGCTGGCTACAGTGGGATTTTTTGACTCGGGAAGATCTGGGACTTTCACAGGAATGTGGCATCCTCGTAGCAACCCAGAACTCCTCCCAGGATTTTGAGACTGCTGCAGATACTTCTCATTCTCTGGATTTGTCAGGGTGTAATAAAGCCCATCTTCTTCCAGAGGCAAAACCCACTGAACCCATAGATCTGCCTGACCATGCCCATCTGCTTTCCTCAATAGATCAATTTAAACCAGCTTTACTCAGCCGTGAGCCAGGAAATACTCAGTGCACACCTCTGGCAGTGCTGGTAGAGGCTGGAAGAGCAGAAATGAATGAATGAAGTACCCACCAGCAGCCTGCTAAACTCCTGGCATAGGGCAGGAGTTTCTCTGAGTAGTCTCCCAGTGGGGATAGAGCAGCCCTTTCCTCTGGAAGCTGCTCCTAGGATGTGCCTTCTGGTTTTTAATTCCAATATGGATTGTGTATGTGGGCAGAAGTCTGCCTGGAATTCAGAATATGGGCTTGTTCATCACTTTCTCCTGCTTTCAGAAACGTGAAGTATTACTGGAAGTAATATAAAAATATAAATTAATCAAATGTATTAGTTATAAAATATAAACTAGAGGCTCATCCTCCCCAAATCAGCCCCAGCTGCAGTGACCTAAAGGCTCCATCCAGCCATATTTCCACATGTGAACCACTGCTGCCACAGAGTCCACAAAGGCAGGCACAGATTTTCAGAATTCCCACACTCCAGCCCCAGTGAGAAGGAGGATGTGCTCCACACTGCCCCAAACCTGGTTTCCCAAACCCAAACAAAACTATGCCACTACAGATGCCTGAAGTTTGCTCTGATCATGCTGCAGTGTCTACTAATGAAGTAACTTTCCATGATTAATTAGTCTTGTTGGACCAATCAAGGTGCATTTCATGAATAAAGGGCTTTTTCATCTTGGGGAGTCAAAGATTCTGCAATTCATGACATTTTAAGAGCTAATTTTGGGCAACCTAATGTCCTGTGGGACATGAGTATGAGCAGAATATACATCAACTCTGAAAAGATAAATTATTTTCTGATTAAGTGGTACCAGTATAATAAAAATTTAAGCACAACATTGTTCAAAATCAGAATCCACTGAGAATATTAATAATATTTTAAAGTGTGTTTTTGGTTCTATTTTAAAGATTATTGTCTAAATATTAACTGAGGGGATGAAACAATGGAATGGTACAAAACATTTGAGTTGTTTCTCATTAGCTTTACTTAACACTGATACCATTGGATCGTGATGTGAGTAGTGGTGAGCACTGGGGTAAGTGAAATCTCCTGGGATAAATGTCATGCTATGGATTGGGAATTTATTGCAGGAATGTTTTAGCTTTGGTTTTCCAGCTGACTGCACCCATAGCTTGAATCAATGGTTAAATCCTCAGCAAGTAAAATTTGCTTTATGGGTTTAAAACTCAGTCATCCTTTCTGTCACATATAGAAATATCTTGTCTTAAACCCCTTTGAAATAGTTAACAAAGCAATATGGACAAGCTATTTTTAATATTTTTCTCTGAGGTCTCAACTGTCAAGAGGATAAAAAGGGGGTGTAATTATTCCACATTAAATTGCACTATATTGTTTTGTGGGGCAAGGTAAGGGCAATCAAATCTCTCAATGTCTGCCTTGCCTGGGACATTCTGCAGCCATCTATCACGTGTTGCCCCTGGGCTGTGCTGCCTCATAATTCAGGGTTAAGATCATCTCTGGAGGCACCAGGAAGGCTCAGCCTCATTTCCAGCAGCGTTTGCAGCTCCGTCTCTGGTGGCCAATTCAACAGGTCTGCAGCTCAGCTCAGAGCCAAGCTCTGCTGCTTCCAGCTACCAGGCCTTGGAGAACTCACTGTGTTTCTGTTTCCCATCTGAACTTTCTCATCTTCCCTGTTTGAGCTGTTTCTGTTCCTGGAGCTGCTGGTTCAGTGTCTGGGCCCTGCTCGGTGCTCAGTGTTCCCTGGCCCCAACACTGGGATGTGCCAAGAACATAATCTTCAGATGTGGGATTCCTTAAATGAGGCAAGAGATTCTTGACCTGGCTCTCAGAAGCTGCTGTGCACCTGCAAGATCAATTTCTGCAGTGGGATTTACCCACAGGATAATCCAGGTTGGAAAAGCTGTCCAAGATCATCAGGTCTGACCTTGCCCAGTGCCCACCCTGTCCCCAGCCCAGAGCTCTGAGTGCCCCATCCAGCCCTTCCTGGGACCCCTCCAGGGATGGGCACTCCAACCCTCCCTGGGCACTTCCTGAGCCCCCTTTCCATGCAGAAATTCGTGCTGAATCCACCCTGAGCCTGCCCTGGCCCAGCCTGAGGCCGTTCCCTCTGCTCCTGTCCCTGTTCCCTGGAGCACAGCCCGACCCCCCGGCTGTCCCCTCCTGGCAGGAGCTGTGCAGAGCCACAAGGTCCCCCCTGAGCTCCTTTTCAGCCTTTTCCAGCCCCTTCCAGCTCTGTTGTCCATCAGCTCTGCATTGTAGTCAGTGCAGAAGCAGGAAGGTTCCTGGTCCCAGAGCAGGGACTGCTGGAATGGCATTCCAGGGCAATATTCCCCTTTTCCTTACATGACAAGTCTTGAGAGAGGGGCATTTATCTGGGGTTTGAAAAACTTTGGCCATTGATTGCTTGAGCCAGTAATTTCTCCCAGTGTATTTCTTGGATTTCAAGTATCTGTAATTGCTATTCCTTCTGTCTTTTTCACCTGTTGACGTTTTTGGAAGAAAGACAGTGTTTTAGGGAACATCTATAGAGAAAAGCAAGGTTTAATTGCAAGAGCGATCACAAGGGCTTTAATCTGGTTTGCAGAGAGCCTGAGTAGCTGCTCAGACCCTACAACACCAGTACAAGACCTGGGATCCTGCATCTGTCCTTCATTTGCCATCTCGTTGTTACTCCAGTGGTTTAGGTGTTTCCCTTGTGCACCTTTACATTCCTTTTTTTGCCTCCCTTAAAACAGTTCCTGGCAATTTGGGAAGCACAGAGCACTGTGTAAACTGCTAGACTAAACCAACAAAGCCTATTGTAACAAATAACAACAATGAATAAACAGACAGTAGGAAAATGTTTTTAGTTTAGAATTGATAGGAGAGGACTCACTTGCAAAACACTGTCATGAAGCTTGCAACATGACTGGACTTTTTCCTAAAACCTCAAAGCTCTCAGGATCATGGTTGTTCATTCCTGGAGAGAAATAATGAATAACAGGATGTTGTTGAGAGCTCAAATAATCACAGACTCTGGAACATTAATGGAACTGTTGTCTAAAACAAAGGAGCTGTTCCAGACAGCTGGAAATGCAGTCCTGAGTTTAATTTGTTACAATGCCTGCAATTTTTCTAGCCTTGTTTCGACAATTATTGCTTGCAAAATAATCATAAGGGAGGATGACTTGCATATTCTTCCAATAGGTCAGGATGGTTTGTGGGGGAAAAAAAAAAAAACCCCAAAACCAACAGTGAGGAGCAAAAATGCCAAAATCCTCTTAACTTCTTCTGAAAGCCATCATTCTGCACAGCTGCTGTTCTATACATCCAATGGGTGTCATGTGGAGTGGTTTTATATGCAGAATTTACTAATACCACACTTCCATGCAGGAATGAAAAAGGGGTTTTGATACACAGCCAATGGATTATTTTGGTTAAAGATTTGATGGGAAAATTTAAACACTTGGAGCCAGATCTCCCTGCTCAGCTTGGAGCTGATACAGGCTGCATCCCAAGGGATAAATGCAATTACTGGCACATGGGAGTGGCAGTTTGGTGTGCCACCCTTATGCCACCTCCCTGGACACCATTTAACAGGCCCCATCTGGTTTTAGTAGGGCTGAGCAGTCATTTAGGGTCTGCCAGAGGTTTTTTACCTGCAGGACTGTCTGACTCCCTGTATCACATGTCTGTCTTGTGGCACATCAAATCTGGGTGTATCTCTTGGGATGTTGTTGTAAAATTGGAAAATGATGTTGTCAGCAAAATTCAATTGGGTCTGGGGGCTTGTGTCCTCATGAACTCTCTTAGCTTATAAAACAACAGCATTTGGGAGCAGAAAACCAGCAAAATCCAAACTTCTTGGCACTCCTGTGTGATTATCAATGTCCTGTCCTGTGATCCCCTCCCAAAGAGCAGGAATGACTCTCAGTGTGGGAAAATACAGGTCAAAATTCCATTTTTTCCCTGAGTCATGATCATCCTGCACCTCAGAGGAAGGCAAAGCTGGCTGGCACAGTAGTGGCTGAGTGCCTGATGCTTTGCCCTCTACGTTTTTGGGGAAGGAGAAGGGATTATAATGTTAAAAAACTGTACAATCACTGAAAACAGCAATTTCTTAGCACCTACCCATGCTTCCCATGGGCCCGGGGGTGCCAGAGGATGAAAGGGAGAGGCACTGACAGTGAGGCCTGAATGTCCCATGCCTTTATTCCAGAAATTCTGCATTTAGCTGTGGTGCAGGTCAGGGCAGGATGTGGCTGTGAGCAGTTTGGAGAGAATAGCACATTTTTTCTGTGGATTGTATAACCCCTGACAGAGCAATCCCTGTCTAGAACCCTGAAGAGAGCCTGGCTCGTTCCCGGGTACATGATGGGGAATTGTTTAATTGCTGGGATTGTTTAAGGATAATTCACATCATGGTACTCAGGACATTTCCTCTAAGAAACACACTCCAACACTAACAGCCTTCTTAAAATGCTATTTTTGAGCCTCCTGAAGGGTTCTCTGGATATTAAAAGAAAGAAAATCAATTGGAAGGTTCATTTTAATTTGCAGATCAAATGTACATTTTGATTGACCTGTTTGTGTGGCTAGAAAGTGAATCTTACCCTCAAAAAAAAAAAAAAAGGATAGTCTGTATGCAAAAAAATCAGGCTGTTTCTCTGAGAAGATGTATGATTTTTACCTCCTCATAGTAACATGTTTGACCCCCATGGTCATTTCTACACTATGACTCTTAATTTTAATTTTCTCCTTTAAGATAATAAAGCAAGAGATGCTCATTGTCAAGTACAATTCCCCTCAGTAATTTAATTTGCTGTGATTAATAAAGGACAGTTCTTCCATAATCCTTTGAGAAGGACAGATGTAACTTCTCCTACCATGTATCAGCCTGGATTTAATTCTCCCTACACTTCCTAGGATGCAGGATATTCCTGGATCCATGGAAAACTCCTTTAAAATCATTCAGAGTTGGAGCTGATGCAACAATTGGCATTGGCAGGATCATGACAGAAAATTAGGGCCTAATGGGTGAACTCCTTAAAACTCTTTTGGCCCAGTTTATTTAAATCCATCTCTGATCCCTCTTTTCATTAAGTTTTAAAATGGATATTTCCATTTGCAGGTTTTTTAATTTCATGGCAAAATGCCATTGTGGACACACGTTTAAGTATTCAGTAGGAGTAGAAGCAATTTGGGTGTTGCAGAAATTCTGTGGGCTTTGTTGCCATTACACTAAAATTCCACAGAGGAAGAAACTCTTTTTAATATTTCTTTTCCCACCCATCCAGTAACTCCACAGTGGGAATAAAATTCTTTTCCAAGTGCTTTATGGCAGTTTGCAGAATCTATGAGTTAAGATTCAGAGCTGATGTAAATTGATTTCCTCTGATGCCTGTGGTGATTTCAGCACAGATTTATTTTGATGATTTTAGCATAGATTATCACTGCACAGAGATTCTCATATTCCTGCACCATTTTCCCTCTAGACCTTTGCAGGATATAAATTTAGACATATATATGCTCCTTTAACATGAAATAAGTTTTTGCTGCCAAGAGCCTCACAAGAAGTGCTGCAGCAGCTGGGCAGGAAGGGCTGCTGATGATCCTGGCCAATATTCCCCCAAATACCTGCAGCCTGAGGATGGGTCAGGGACACTCTTGTCCTTCCCTTTATTAGCATTGATTAGACAGTGCTCATGAATGTGGCACCTTTAATTTTATCCTGTTCAACCCCCTGTGTGCATCAAGAGACCTGTGGAAGACAAAGGGCATCAGCAGTATCCAGATATTCCATCACTTCTCAAAATATTCTAGCACTGCTGCAGAGCAGCAAGGCTGGATCCAGCCCTGCCAGGATTTAACGAGGAAGTTAAATTCTCTTCTTTTATCAAAGGACCCAACTCCTGCCTCTGATGTTTCATAAACAGTTACTTTTCTTCATTTAACTTCTAGGGGAATTTATGCAGAAACTAGAGATTTACCAGAGGAATTTATCAGAGAATCATGGAATGGTTTGGGTTGGAAAGAACCTTAAATCTCATCCAGTTCCAACCCCCTGCCATGGACAGGGACATCTTCCACTGGACCAGATTGCTCCAAGCTCTATCAGAACCAACCAAAATGATGCACTTAAGTAATTCCAGGCTGTCATCCCAACATTGTCCAGTGGCTCTTCTCGTCCCCTCCCCTCATGTGAGATTATACAATATAGGCAATTTCCATTCCTCACCTTTTTTTAGCAAGGCTAAATAAGCCAGTTTGCAACTACAATAATTTAAAAATTACATATTTTGACAGTGTTTTAGCTCATTGGTAAAAGCAAAGAAAGTTGGGGCATATTGGTGTGCTGTAATGGAGCTAAGATCTACACTTGGGAGCTCAGTTCTAGTCCTAAATCATGGAAGTTTAAAAAATGTGGTGCTGTGTAGATGTTGCATCTCCAACAACTGTGGCTTTCCAGCCCTTTAATCTCTGAATTTATTTCATTCTGTATTACTTAGGTTCTTGCAACCAAGTGATGAGAAAGACAAGCTAAGTGTCACCTGAAGATTGGTTATTGCTTTCTGACCCTAGTCACTGCTGGGTCCAAGTTATGGAATATATGATTATGGAATACTCAGCGTTCAAGAACTGCTGCTCTGAATGAAGCCCATGCGCAGTAGGAAGCCTTCTTAAAATAAAAAAAAAAAAAAAAAAATTGAAATAGGTGTGTTTGGGCAGCTGAGATAGGCTCTAGGTGTGCTGGTGATCCACTGCCCAAGGCCTGGGTGCCAGCTCCCAACCTTGGGCAGTGTGTGATTCCTCTCTGGTACTCTCCTACCTGCAAATAAAAGGCATGGAACCATTCAGATATTAAACTGAGGCGGAAAACAAGCATCAAAGAGAAAAAAAAGGAACAGTTGCACTGTCTAAATTTAGAGACCTGATGTAGATTTCTGCTGCCATGTTCTGAGCAAAAATATGCTAAGGTTTCAAAACTTCTTCAAGCACACATCAGAGGCTCAGGATAACTCATTCAGGATTGTCTATTCTAATCATTAAATAAAAATAAACCCTACAGGCTGACAAATTAAAAATTTTGTCACTGTCATAATGAGCCACTTTTTCATTTGTTGCTAATTGGATATTAGCTGATTGACATATCAGGTCCTTAAGTGTTGTGTGATATCCTACCTATACCCAGGAAAAACTACTTCCCTATATTCCTTAGAGCTTCCTGTGAAGAAATGAACACAAAAGGTCCTGACAGGAGTCTTTTTGAACAGATGTTGTCTTTATAATGATTTGTTGCTCTCCTAGACCAAAGGTTTCATTTCTTACTGGCTGTGCATGGTGTGTTTGAGTATGTAGAGATCACAGTTTTGTGGCAGGCAAAGATGCAGTTTGTGTGATGTGAAATTCATCGTGAAGGGAAGAAGGTAAGTTTTTGATCATTAATTATTAGTTATAATCTTCAAGCAGAAGTGAATTTGTGGCATTGAGTTCTCCAAAAATTGTGTTGTACCTTACCCCAGCACAGCTGATGTCAGAGGAACCTGCTTGGCCACGGATCCCACCTCCTTTCCCTGCACTGGGACAAGTGCATCGCAAACAATGAGGAGATATTTATGCCATTTAATGCATTTCTTTCCTTGAAGTACCAGCTTATGGAGTTCAGGGACTGAGAAATTTGACTCCAAGTGTGACTGAAACATGGAACATGGAGTTGGCAGCACTGGAGTAGTAAGGAATGGCCCGAGGGACCATGGAGAGGACCCCCACGCCCGGGTGCGTAGCTCTGAGCCCACATTTCCCTGGCACTAAGGTTTCAGGTTAGTGACCACAGGTGTCTGGGGGGGGGGGTTGGATCCGGGCTGGATTTTCTGGACGAGGTGTGGGAGAAGGTAGACTGGGAAAACAAAGCGTCGGGAGTGGCTTCAAATCTTCATTCCCCCCCCACCCCCATTTGCTAATTGGGAGAGCCAGGAAGGGTGGGGTAGGACAAAGAAGATGGAAAGCAGCGAGTTCCCCACCGGCATCCTCTGCTCTTTCCGTGCGGGGCTCGGATGCGGGGGCTGTCCGCAGCCCCGGGAATGGGGGATAGCTCCTGCTCCTCCCGGGATGGGGTACAGCCTCAGCGGGGGATGCTCGGCGGGGTCGGCACATCCGGGAATAGTGGGGTTGTTCCGCTCCTCCCGGGGATCTTGCGGCGGGGAATAAAACGGGTGCCGGCATCCCCGAAGGGGTCATTTCGCAGAGCCCCGCCGCTGCCCCGCCCAGCACTGCAGCTCCACTAAGCCGGGGCCCCCAGGAAGCGTTTCGGTGGGAGCGGGGGGCCGGGCGGGCAGTGCCTGGCGTGTCCCGATGGATTCCGGTGCGCGTACCCCGAGATATCCCCACATATCCCGAGACATCCCGACGTCTCCCCGCTCCGCTTCCCCGCTCCCGCGCCCCGGCTCCGGGACCGCGCAGCCCCTCCCACCGCTCATTTACATTCCTGCGCGTCCCCCGCTCTCCCATTGGGCAGAGACCGCCGTTGATTTGCATCCCAGCGGGCGCTCAGCCAATGGCGCGGCGTGCCGGGCGGACGGGCTCTGGAGCGGCGGGGCCGCATGCGCAGTTCCCGCCCCGCCGCTGCTCGGGGCTGGGCCGGGCTTGGCTGGGGCTGGGCCGGGCTGGGCTGGGCCGGGCTCCGGGCGCAGGGAAGAAAGGGAGGCGCGCAGGGTTGGCTGCCTCTCCCGTTCCTGCCATTGCGGAGAGCACCGATCACCTCTCGCGCCGCGTCCCCCCCCCGCTCCCCTTCCCTGGGATCGCAGTGATTTGGTCTCGGGGGATTTATTTTTGTTCTGTTTTTTTTTTTTTTTTGGTGTGGTTTTTTGTTTGTTTGTTTGGTTTTTTTTTTGTTTTTTTCTTTTTTTTTCCCCTTGATCTACACACTGGTGGAGGGGAGGTTGCGGAGCAGTTGCTGCGCGGGAGACAATAGCGGTGTAGCAGCCGCCGCGCTTCTCTTTAACAAACATATAACATTACTGAATAAATACATCGGGGGCTGATTTCCCAAGATGTCTTATCAGGGGAAGAAAAATATTCCGCGGATCACGGTGAGTGGAGCGCAGGGGAATAGCGGCGGGGAAGGGGGAGGGGTGCGCGGGGATGGAGCCCTTTGTGTGCCGGAGCGATGCGGGGCTGGGGCAGGATAATGGGATCAGGGATAATGCGGCGCTTCCTGTGCTGCAGCGCGGCGGGGCTGAGCCCCGGCCGGGGGCGGATTCAGCGGCAGCGCCGGCCCCGGGAGAACATCGGGGAGCCCCGGCTTGTGCCCGGGGAGGGGTCCCTGCCCTCGGGCTGTGCCCGGAGGGGCTCTCCCGGCCCTCGGGCTGTGCCTAGGAGGGGCTCGGTGCTTTCCCGGGGGCTCCATCCCCGCCCGCCCCAGCCCGGGAAGGGCGGCTCCGGGCGAGGGCATCAGCTCGAGACCCCGGTCCCCGGCGGGCTGGCGCTGGGCATTCTCCAGGATTGCCTTTTCTTCGCCAGGAAGCTTCTGGCAAGGCGCAGGTTTCGGTGCGGTCCTGGGGGAACAGGGAAGGAGCCGTTATATAAACCCCTCCCTCGGTCTCCTTGTTGTGGGAGCCGATTTAGGGCAGGTATTGCAGATCCAAGGGTACCAACTTTTGGTTACGTAAGATATCCTCGACTAACGGGCTGCTGGAGCCGCTTATTTTTTTGGACACAGGAGTTTTTCATCCTTGGCAGCGGTTCCTCACCTTCCCCACGGACACACCCTTCCCCGTCCTCCTTCCTCATCCTCGGGGGCAGGAAAAGGAGCTCTGAAACGGGGCTTTGACGTGTCGGGTTTGGGCAGGAATCGCTGGATTGTACAATTGCAGTGCTTAAGGGAGGCAGGGGATGTGCAAAATGGTTATTGATAAATGGTGCATCCTTCTTTTTTAAAATTATTTTTTCTCTGGAAAGGGGAGTCCGTTTCCCTCCAAGAGTCCAATGGTAAAGATTTAAAAAAGCTGCCTCTGTTTAAAGGGTGATGGAGGTTCCTGCTGAATCCCTCTCACGGGCCAGGAGTAGCATGACGCATTTTTCTTCTGGCTGAATGCTCTGATTTACGTTCTGTGCACCCAATCCTCCTGCAAAGGAGTAGGAAAAATCAGATTCTGTTTGCTGTTGTGTGAACCTGGGATTATCAGCCGAGGCTAACACTGGAAAAAGGAGGATAATGGATGTGTGGCTGCCCTGATTTTGCTGCTGAATAGACACAGATTTGGTGGCAGGCCCTCGCAGGGATGCGAGCTGCGTGTGCTTTTGTCTCCAAGGTGGTTGAGATGAGCAGGAGGCTTCATCCTCATCTCAGAGCCCTCTCAGGAGCCCAGCAGCAGCCCTGGTTACTGCCAGAAGCATCATTAAAATGCTCCAGGCTGCGTTTTTGTGGCCACTTTACATATATTTTTTCCCTTCTTCTTCCCTAATTGATGCCCAGTGTGTGAAGACTTGGGATGGTGGTGACATCCATGGCCAGGCTTTCCCATTTTAATGGCACGAGGAGCCTGCAGTGGAGGTGGGCATCAACACTGCAGTATTTCTGGAAGTGGTAAACATGTAGACAGTTTGCTGGAGAGGCTGGTATTGAAAGACAAGTGGGTTTTTCACACCCCGCATTATTTCACTCAGGCTTATTGGCATTTGCAGCAGCTCCTAAATTTAAATTTTGGGGGTTTCTTTGTATTTGAAATCAGTGGCATTATCCAGGGGATCTCTCCATTGCAGCAGGAGGAGGAAGGAGAAGCAGAAAAGGAGGGAGATGGGCTTAACATCTTCTAGATGTTAAGCAGTGATACAAAAGATGGATCTAATGGTATAAATCAGTATCTGATACAATTCTTGGAGCCCTTTTGGTGCTAAAAGAGCCGTGTCAGTTGAGAATTGGGTGCTCCAACTCTTCAGCTTTATTATGAGGAATTTGGGAAAATGCCTGATTGTTCCTTCTGTTCAACGAGTGCAGCTGGCACTTCAAAATCAGGGCCCTGAGTACCCCGTCACTGTTTTATATGTATTTTTCTGTAAATTTTTCATATATTTTCTGTAAGTCCATGGCACCTCTGAGTTAAAAGTCCAGTTTTTGATTTCCCCAGCCTTTGGCTGTGCTGGTATTGCTTTGTTCTCTTCCAAAGGTGTTTCTGTGAGAAAGGAGGAAAGAATCAGAGTAAGTACAAGCACAGATCTGAGGGCCAAAGTTGTGGTTTAAACCAAAGATTCACACCATGTATGTGCTTTGCTTTAAATATTCATCTGCTGTAAAAATGCATCTGTGATGTGGGGAATGCAGGAACCAGGGGGATGTAGCAGCCACTTTTAACTCTCCTCCCCATCAGGAGCTCTGCAGTGGGTTTCACTCTTGTTTATGACTACTGCAAAAAAACCAAACAAACAAACAACCAAAACAAAAAATGAAAAAAAACACCCCAAAACAAAAGCCAACATTTGTTTTTGACCTGAAATCTTGCAGAAGCAAGCTGTAACCCTGGCTGGGATAAATTTGTGCTGCCTGATAGCTGCCTTTTTATAATTACCTTCCTGTTCCTGCCAAACTGTCTTTAATTTGAGGAAATTTTAATAACCGTTTTGTATATCCTTCCCTTAACCCTAATTTGCTAAATATCTGCATATTTCCATCTGGTTCTGCAGTGGTGCTCTGGATCCACTGCATCAAAACATCACTGAAGTGGACCAAAGGAGTTTGTTTGTGTTGTGTAACCCCAGGCAACAGACTTTTGGGCCATTTCCCTGACAGCAGTTGACTCACACTGAGCCAAGCAGTGACTCCACTGTGTGGGTGCATATAGGAAATTTTGCGTACGACCAAGGCTGAGAGAAATAAGAGATGTGGTTCAACACATCCTTCCAAATGTTATTTAGTGCTGCTGCTGCAGGTGATGGTGGCAGGCTTCAGGTAGGACGGGAGCTGCCAGAGTAGGTAAGATCACTGGAACCCACCTCTTTCCTCATTCTGATTTTTTTTTTTTTTGGCTCATCAGTGATGAAAGGCCTTGCAGATGAAATAAAGCATTTTATCTTTCCAGTTGAAAGTGCAGCAGTTGACTCGTGTTTTGATGTGTGCTGGTGAATAATGCAGAGGTTGTTGCCTTCCCTCCTCTTTCATCTCTGGAGTGACACTGCAGACTGTCAGCTCTCCCATTGAATAATTGTGTCTTGTGCTGTGCTTCTTTTGTTGTAGAGCGATCGTCTTTTGATCAAAGGTGGCAAAATAGTTAATGACGACCAGTCCTTCTATGCAGACATTTACATGGAGGATGGGTTGATAAAGTAAGTGAAGCCTCATGGTGGGATTGGGTATGTACAGAAATGCACTGCAGATTGGCTGGAATAGCTTAATCTCAATCTATTAAATTGCGTGAAAAATGAATATTTCCACATCTATCCTGTTGTTTAATGGAGGAGCTTTAAAAGCAGGGTATTGAATAAATAAACAACCGGGCCCAAACCCTGCTGGCTCCAAGGAGGTACTTACATGTGCTTAATTTTAGCCATGAGAGCAGCCCCATGCTGAGATGACACATGTGTTTGAAGTTATCTGTGCTGTAAAGTTTCACTGAGTTATGACTTCAGATATTTTGAATTCAGAGTTCAGCATCCTAACACAATTCTCTTTTAGACTTGGAGGCTGGACTTAGGTGACCTCTGGAAGTCTCTCGCAGTGCTGACTTCTCTGGGTCTGTGATGCAGAGATCACACCAACCCCCCTTCAAGTAAAAAAGGACCCTGTAGTGGAAGAGGTTCAGACCTCTTTCTGTGTTTTCAGGCCTGGAACATGTGTTCCTGGCACATTAAATGTGTTACAGATTTCTTTGGAAAATTACTCCTAGGAAAAAACAGATAAGCCAGAGGCTACAAACAAGGAATTTTCCTGTTCTGGCTAAACAGCCAGCACATGTGCTTTTTAAATCAAGGTTAAAAGTTAAAGGAGCCAGCCAGAGACAGCTAATTAATTGCATCCACTACTGCACTGCTAAAAATAGGTCTGTGAAGAGCTGGACTGGAGAGACCTCTGAGGGTCTCACCAGGAATTTGGTAACCAATATCTGCTTGAATTTATGTTCATGTGGGGACTCTGTAATACTTACACGTGAGAGGAAGGTAGAAAATAAAGAAGCAAAAATTCTTTCAGTGTTCCCAAACCAATTGCTGTTAAGAGAGCTGGAATCAAGTGTTGAGCTGCTGCTTTAAGAAGTCCAGCCCCAGGAAAGCTGTGTTGAGTGCAGTGATCATCCATGACCTGCACAGCCCTTTCCAGAGGGGCTCCTTCTTTTCCTTCCTTTAATGTTGCCCCAAAGTCCTGAAGGAATTGCACACTAAACTCACCATTATGCAACTGCTGCCACGGGAAGAACGAAGCACCCTCAGCCCTGTGTGTGCTGATCCTGTGCCCTGCTTTATATGGAAAAAGTCAACTGCAGCTAGGCTAAGTAGCACAGGGGTGTTTGTTTACAGGCTGCTCACCTGGGTGTGCCTGACCTGCTCCTCAAAACCTCTTTCCCCAGGCAAATAGGGGAGAACCTGATCGTGCCAGGAGGAGTGAAAACTATTGAGGCCCACGGCAGGATGGTGATTCCTGGAGGGATCGACGTCCACACCCGGTTCCAGATGCCAGAGCAGGGGATGACATCTGCTGATGATTTCTTCCAAGGGACCAAGGCTGCATTGGCTGGGGGCACCACCATGATCAGTAAGTACCTGCTTTCCTCTTCCAGCGAAGCTGGGCTTTTCTCTTTCCCAGATAAGAACAGGAGCTTTGGGAATCACCTTGTTCTGAAGCAGTGGGTGATGTCTGGCCAGGTTGCCAGGAAAAGCTTGTGGGAATAGGGGTGAAAAAGCAGGACCCCAGTATTTCCCCGTCTTGCAGATGTCACTCATTTCATTTGTCTTCCCTTGCTGGTGGTGTGACTTCAACAGGTTTTTGGGTCTGCTGCTGCTGGAACCAGTGTCTCTGTGACCTTTGGCTCCAGAGTGAGGAGCAGACCCCCCACATTCCTGTGCCTTGGTCCCCTGTCTGTGGGGAGATATCTCCCCCCAGAAGCCTGATGCCAGTGTTCAGTGTGTCTTTGAAAACTGGGCCACTTATTTCAGGATTTGCTTTAGCCACCAGGATTTTTGTTAGTGTAGCTCTGCTTGGGCTCATCTCCTCCTTTGGAGGAAGAGACGAATTGTGAAGTGAAAATACCTCAAGATAAAAAAGGCAGACTGACTGTTGTGCTGGCAGCAGTATTAGATACTTTTGGCGTTCCCTTCTGCCTCTAAAATGCCTCAGGAATGACTTCCAGGCTATGTGTCCCTGCTTTGTTGGCCACAGGATCTTAAAACTCCACAAACATGTCATAGTTGTAACCTTGTATTTCTTAGAGTCAGAGGAAAAAAAGAAACCCTTCTGTTGCAGGGCAGCTGATCAGGTGTAAAAATCTGCAGTGGTGGTGTCCCAGGCTCTGCTGCTGCATGTGGGAATGAGGGATAAAGGTGTGAAGTGATCCAGAATCTGAGCAACTCATAGTCTTTCATGTACTCTCAGGTGCTGCCGTTCCACAGGAGGGGAGTTCAGGTACAGAGGAATAAAAGAAGCTGTTTCAGAACATGTATTAGTGTCTATTGTCCAGTCCCTGGGTATAAAGAGATCTTAGGCACAGGCAGGAACCAGTTTAACTCTCCTCAGTTCAAACCAAGCTCTGTGTGGACTGGAACACCCTCACCTCCCAGAGTGTGATCAGGAGCAGTCCTTGATCCCTGGCCCCGTGGGTGGATTTGGATTGACTGACAGGAGGCTGGAAGTAGGTCTTAGTCTGATGCTTCAAAGAAATAGTCTTAAAATAACTTGGGAAATTATTTTCTATAACATCATCACTCCAGAGTGTGAGGTTTGTGTCTGTAGATAACCTCACCCACACAGGGGATGTGGCTGTGGATGGTCCCTTTGTGCACACTAATACCCAGTTCTCCTTCAAATCCTTGCTGTCAATTTAAATTAATAACACTGACATGTTTTTTTTTATTTTCAGCCTCAGTTCATTGACTTTGTTTCATTGGCTGTTCCTTTGTTAGAGTACCTGGTTCACACTTGAATTATCATTTTGTTCTTCCTTGTTAAGTTGAATTAGATCAAAACATTCTCTGTTATCTGCATGTGACCTTTCAGCAGCACTGTTCCCCTCAGTGGCACTTTTTGAAAGTAGAAATTGGTTTGGCAAATTTTTTATGGAGTAGCCCTTTGGCTGCAGAGCCTCCTATTTCAGAAATCCTTTATGTGTGTAAATATTTATTGCCTTTACATCTGTAGTACCTGAATACCTCACTAATGTTAATGTAACACTTTTCTGAATTGGGAAGGTGGGAGGAGAATACCCCATTTTACAATTTCTCCTCTTACAGCTGTGGAAGTGAGCATAATTTGGATTATGACCATGAGCAAACCATTTAGAGGAGGTTAGGGATTAAACTTTACCATCCTGAGTATCTCAGATAAAGACATAAAAATACAAAATCATCTCTGAAAAACAAAAAATATCTTCCTGAGACTGCAGCAAAGACTAATTGGACTAAATAGGATGATGGAGAGGCATTCCTGATGGGTGGGAATCAGCAACTGGAGCAGTGGAAAGCAGGATGAATGATCCAGAGTAGACTTCAAAGCTTTGAAGCCTCTGCTCTGTGTCAGCTCAGCTGTTTCTCTGAGCAAAATTACAGCATTTGAAAAAGCTCTTCCACAGTGAAGCTGTGGTGAGCACTCTCTTGGTGAGTGGCCCTTGGGCTTCCTCCGAGCAGGTGGGAGTTGTGGTGGATTTGGCAATGTTTTTTCTCTTATGATTAAGAGGACAATATTTAGTGAACTGGATTCACAGTATCACAAATTGCAGCCTGAAAATGACACTCTTATCTCATTGTATGCTTTAAATGCTGAGATTTTGGAAGGGGAATCTGCTCCTCCCATGGACTTGTATCCAGCTGTGTCTCTGTCCTTCAGTCTTTTTTAGGAAAAAACCACCTCTTTTTGGATGTGAGATTTGTGGAAAAAACCAACCAGTTTCCTCATTAGTGCTTTAAGCAAACTTTGTATGATTTATTTACAAATACCTTTACTCCATCTGTTTCTCTGCTCTATGCATAACCCTCACTTTGGGCACACAAACAGCTTCCTTAGCTTCGTGCTTCAATTTATTTCACATTTTTTTGCTGGAGGGCACTTTAAGGCTGTTTACTTTACAATCATTTTAGGGAAATATTTATTTTGCATGCAGTTTTCAGTGAAATTGAACCAAGAACCTTGGACAGGTTTCCACTGATGGTCGGTTTATAAAAGTTGTGGGTGAAATTCTGACTTTGGTGAGTTTTGGCATCGATCTGCAGTGCTAGGACTTCATCTGGAGGATCTGCTTTGGTGAAACTCATTTTCAGCTCAGATCAAATTCAATGTTGCCCCTTTAATTCTCATGGCAGACACATCCAAGGAATGCACAGGGATGTAACATGTTATTTCCAAGCCCTGTCCTCATTTGCTTGTTCCCCTCTAAATTAATCCCTGCAGCGTCAGGGAGGGGGAATCAGATGGGTCCTGGTGTCAAATGGAACAATTGTGTGTTTTGTGTGGCACCAGGGGAGATTTACCCATAGGTGGGAAGCAGATAGAGCTCCAATCCAGGACTTCCCAGCCGATCAGGGAAAGGGGGCTGGGGATGAGGATCCAAGTCTGCCCTTTTGTCTCTCTGTCCCTTGCTTTCCTGAGCTCTCCCTAGGTTGCTCCACTCAGGAATTAGGGCTGATTGCTTTTTCTGCTGGCTCCCCTGAGGCCATCTGAGCAGGAATTCCAGCTATGATCCTTCTGTCTCTCCCCTCTGCAGTGCCAAAGGCAAGGCTCCAGCTGACTTTGCTAACAGAGGAACAAACAGAGTTGGTTTTGCCTGAAATGACGTATTGTGATATCTTTGTTTTTCTGCAGTGACAATTTGCACAGTCCTTTTCTTGGTCCCCACCTTAGAAAAATATTGGTGTGGGTATGTTAGCTGAAAAGCCCTCCTCTGGGTTTTAGGATAACATTGCTCTGGGAAAAAAACTTGGATTCTCGCCCTTTTGAAATGTCAGAATCATTTTTTGGGCATTAAGTTGAAAGGAGAATTCCAGAATGCTCCACGGAGAATTTTGATGGAGAGAAGAGTATTAGATACGCTCCAACCTGTTCTGGTTGCTTCCCTAGACTTCCCTGTATTCCATGGAAAGAGAACAGTCCTTCCAGAGTTTTGGACAAGGACTCTGTCTGCAGTTGCCCTTTACAAGAGGCTAAAGTTTCGGTGAGCTAAAAATGGCATTTTTCATAGACTCACAAACCATCCTGAATTGCAACGGGTGGTCGCCAAGGATCACCAAAGCCCAGTGCCTGGCTCTGCCCAAGACACACCTATTTTTGAGCCCCTGTTTTCCCAACCTGAGCTAGGTTAATACCCCAGGATATAACCCAGTCCCTGGAGCTGTTAAAGGAGGAAGAATCCCTGCTAGGAGCAGGGTGGCCTCTCGGAGCCTGTTGATGGTCTGGTTGCTGATTAACTGTGATGGGTGAAATCCCCATCAAAATCAGTGGAAAAACTTGCCCTGATTTGAGCAGGGGCAGGATTGCCTCTTCTGCTCCCAGCCCTGCAGAAGGGATGAAAAAGTTAAGCTCTGTATATTTACTGTCTCTCTGATCCCTGAGCCTGTTTAATGTCCCAGTGAGAACTCCATCCATCCAGGCCAGCTCCCACACACATTTGAGCCCCTCCTCCCACACTCTGCTTCTTCTCTGGTATCTGCTGTCCTTGGGTGAAATCTCTTGCTGACATTGCCTCTCTTGACTCAGGCAACCACTGTTATAATCATAGAGAGAAATTACAGTGAGAGAAATGATAGCTTTTTCTGGCCTGGTGGCTTGGAAGCCAGCAGCCTTTTGAACTCGAGCAGCAGTTATCCTAATGACATGGGGAGGGAAGGCTGGGGAGGGGAGCCTGTGTATCTTGGGAAGTTCAGGAAATGAAGAGGAGCCTCACGTGGGCTGCTGTTGGCTCCCTAATTCCTGACGCTGCTATTAAAGAGCTCCTGTGGGCCACATGGCAGGGGTTTGAGCAGGGTTTGAGCTGCCCAGCCACAATCAGACTCAAAGCCAGGTGACACCATGTCTCCCAGGTCATTCTGAAGATCACCACCTTGCTGGAAGGAGGTGTTTCTAGTCAGGAATGATTCCTCACCTCTTGGGTTTTGATCTAAGTGTGACAGAGAATGCCCCAAAGGAGATCAGACTCTGTGATAGTCTCAGCTTCAAGTGGGGTTTAGACAGGATGGGGGTGTGGGGTGATATTTAAACCCACCAGTGGAGATTAAATCCTATTCTACCTTACTGGGTGCATTTATTTTGTATTATCAGGGTTAGTCCTGTGCTGGTCCAGAGTCCAAATGGTGAGAGTAAGAGGAGGGAAGCAGAGACAGAAGGAGGTGACAGCAGTGGTCAGGCAGGGACTTGTGGTCAAGCTGGAATTATAAAACCGAGTGTTTTGCATCCAAGAGCAGCAGCCAGAGCTGCAGTGTCTCCCCAGGTCCCTGGCTGTGTGTACACAGCACTGCATTGTTCCACAGGCACCAACCCCAGTTTTGCTTCTCTTTGCACCCAGAGATGAAAGAGGAACTGTCTGCTGGGACCAGCCCTGCAGATGGTCTGTCCTGGCTCTGGAACTCATTTCTCTTTCTGGCAGCAGTTCTTCTGCCCCAAAGAAATGTTTAATTCTCTAGAAATGTAGTGAAAATGCCCACACATTACTGGGGGTTTCTGTGAGTGGGAATCCTTGCTCTCTGTGACTGGAATCATGGCATCGCCACACAGAGGTGCAGAGTCCCTCCTGCCCTGTCCCTCCTCTCACCAGCTCCCCTTGGTCCTTTTTACACCCACAAAACCAGCCTTGGCCCTGATTCACCCTAAATCTCTTTGCTTCACCAGCTCCCAGCTTCCTGCTGCTGTGTTTGTACCTTTCATTCAGGGCAGGCTTAAAATCCTTAATGAGAAAGTGGGGCTGTAAGCAGAGCTGGGCAGTTCACTGGTGTGAGCTTCTCTTCCCAAGCTTTTAAACCCCTCTAAGTCCATTAGGCTCTGCCTGCAGCAGATTGTGCAGCCTCTGTCTGGGGCTTGCTCTGCTCCCAGCATCCCAGCAGTGCTGGATGGGATCCCCCATTGTTCTGGTGGGGATTCCAGTGGGGGCTCCTGGGGATCTCCAAGTCCCTGATGTCCCTTGCCAGAGAGCACAGGAGGAAACAGCTGTGCAGACCTCAGATGTGTTGTGTGTTGAGGGGGCATTTTTTGACCCTTTGGGCTGTAGCTATTGTTTGCCACCTCTCTGTGCTGTGAGGAGCACACAGGCACTCAGGAGCTGTGTGGCTGTGCCTGGGGTGGTGCAGGAGACCTGTGTTGTGGTGAGGTGTTTAACGCTGGCTGTCACATTCTCAGCTGGGCTGTCATCCCCCCTCAGTGCTGAAAGGTGAAATCACTCGCCCTGGTGTTGGGCTGGAGTCCTGTGAAGCCTCTGCAGTCTAGCCTGGCTTGTTTTTGAGTCAATCAGGAGATTTTTCCCTATTTTACCATCTTTTCCTTCTCCAGAGCTGCTGGGGATCCTGCCCCTTGCTCTTCTCCCATCCTTCTGCCTCTTGGTAGCACTGATTTTTTTTAAAGAGCAGGTGAGAGTTCCCTTTCTCTGTTTTGACCCATTCTGCTCCAGCCCCTCCCTGTGCAGGAAGGAGGGGATGGAATCAGTTCCATGTGTGCTGGAGCTTGGTTTAGCTCTGAACACACAAGTGCTGGAGTGGCAGCAGTTCTGACAGTGCAGATGTGACTGACCTAGATTTTTTCATGCATCCAAAAAGAGGGATTTATTTCAGGAGAAATTAACCTGTGTTGTCTGTTGATGCAATAGCACGTAGTGCATCTTATTCCATTTACTGCTGGGGATCAACGATGCTGCTTTCCCACTGTGTGGGGAAGAGTTCTTTTGCTTGAAAAGCTGCTTTGAAGTGCTTTTCTTACAGAATCACAAAATGGTTTGGGTTGGAAAGGACCGTAAAGATCAACTTGTTCCACCCCCTGCCGCGAGTAGGGGACCATCCACTACCAGGTTGTTCCAAGCCCTGTCCAGCCTGTCCTTAAACACTTCCAGGGATGGGGCACCTGAGCCAGGGCCTCACCACCCTTACAATAAAGAATTTTCCTAATATGTCATTTAAACCTGCCCTCCTTCTGCTTAAGGCCACCTTCCTTGTCCTATGACTACATGCCCTTGTGAAAAGTCCCCAAAATCCCCAAACTCTTGCTTTCTTTGTTCAGTGCTCTCATCCCCAAGTTCCAGGCCTTAGAGATGACACAGAAGTAAAGAGCCAGTGGTTCTCTCTGATGTGCTTACGTCAATGGAAAATGTACATGATGTTTTCATGGGGGCAGGTGCAAAGGTTGGCTCCTCCAGGTCTGCTGTGGATGGAAAAAAAATTTAAAAAATAAAATGAAATTATCCACCTCTCTTCTTGTAACATCATTTGCTGCTTGTGATAGGTTTTCAGAGCATGTGTGTTAAATCTTGCTAGATAAAGTGTCTTAATCACCTTCAAGTCTTGACAAGGTCTTCGAAGAAGCAGCAGGAAGTGGTGCCTCCAGCTCTTTTCTTGGCCTGTTTTTCTGGGCAGGGAATTTTGCCTCCCCACCAGTGTTCAACACCTTGCCTGCTTTTGCCTTCCTGTGAGCTTGACTCAGCGGAAAATGCCCTGGTCAGGCAGGACCTTTCAGCTCTCCACCTTGGACATTAGCTCTGTGTGCCATGGGAGGGAAGCAAGTAGAGCCTGAAAGAGGCGAAGGCTGTAACCAACTGCAGGATTCCCCACTTGGGATGGATTTGGAGTGCTGCCTGTGGAGTGGGATTTGATGTCTTTGATCAGCAGAGCCTTTCTTCCCTCTTTCCTTCAGCCCCTGTGCCTTTAGAGTTCGTAGATCCCATCTGTTTCTTAGAAACTGGATTTTTTTTTTTAATCTTTCTGGTGAGAGGGAGAATTGTTTGAGGAATACAAATGAGCTCCTCCTGTCTGGCACACTTTAATCGTGCTCAGAAACTGCCAGTTGTTAGCAGCTTGGGGCTGTGCCTGCATCTTTTCACAGCCCTCACTTCCATGGAAGCCCTGTGCATTTGCAAGGAATGCAGGGATGGACATTTACAAGTTGTGGCTTCTGGGAGAACTCTTTTCTTCCCTTGGTACCATGCAGTTGGTGTTGGGACCTGCTCTGTGACAATGGGAATGTTATTCCATTTCTCCATGTTGGTTGCTGGCTATCTATCATGGGAGGTGGCTTTGTTGCTGAGGGGTTGTGGTTTTAATTCAAATTAATTAAGCTCACCTAGAGCCTCATATCATAAGTAAAAAGTGATTATTTTTTATGAAGAGCTATCTGAGAAGCTGGTGTGGGCAACACTGGAAGTAAGGAGATAATCCCTGTCCCTCCCACTTGACATCTGCAGATCCAGAGGAAAGTGCTTTTGGCTTCCTATTGTAGGTAAAAGAAGGAACTTCTTCTTGATTTCACATGCAAATATTAACTAGGAGATGCTTTGGTTGGTTTTCAGAGCCCACCAAAAAGGGTTCAGCTTTTGGAAGCTTCCCTTTCAGCCACTTGTCAGAGTGTGTTTCCATCACATTGCTGCTGTCCCTAGGAGCAGCTACATATGTACAGTGTGGATATTTTTGGAATCTGGGGGACTCCATGGTGGTGTTTGACATGGGAATGAAATTCTCTGGCACAGCCTCCAAGCAGCAGGAGCTGGGGAAGGAGTTCCTGGAGAACCCTCCCAAATTATTGCACTGAGTTGGTGCAGGGAAGGGGGGGAGCTCCCGAGCTACAACACCCTGTGTGGTTTGTGCCTCCAAACTGGGGCTCTTCATGGGCCTGGCAAGATTCCAGACTCCTGGAAAAGCCAGGCAAGGCCAGTTCAGCAGCCAGGGGCTGTCACAGGATTCTCTGTTCAAGTATTCCAATATTGCTTCAAAAAAATCTCATTCCAGAGTGGCTGTCGGTTAGTTATACTTTCCAGCAGGCTTTTCTTTACTTGAGGTAAGATTTCTGAGGATTAGTATCAGTGTCCCTAGAGAAGAGTTTGGCTGTTGATGGGCTACAAAGGACTTTTCAGCCTGATGGGCAGAGACTCTTTCCATTGTGAATGGAAAAGTTTTGGAAAGCCTTTGCAGCGCAGCTGAGAAAAATGCAGGTGTGCAGCGTGTTCTTAGAAGTAGAATTAGGCCAATGGAACCAGGACCAGAGTTGAGGACCCTGAACCAGTCAGTCCTTCTGCAATGCAAACACTTTCATAAAGGGGAAGGTGGCAGCTGTATGGAGCAACTCCCACTGAGCCATCCTGCCCAGATCCAGGGGCAGATCTGGCTGTTCATGGAATCCCAGAATAGCTTGGGCTGGAAGGGACTTTAAAGTCCATCCAGTCCCACCTCCTGCCATGGGCAGAGACACCTCCCACTATCCCAGGTTGCTTCAACCCCTGTCCAGCCTGGCCGTGGACAGGAATGGGGCAGCCACAGCTTTTCTGGACAACCTGTGCCAGGGCCTCCCCACCCTTATAGTAAAGAATTTCCTTCTAATACCACATTTGAGACAGAAAATTAAGCCAAGGTGTAGAAAGCAACAGTTGCCCGTAAGAACTTGGTGCATGGAAAAAACAAAAGTTAGATCTTGTGTGTAGGAGTTGCCCAAACCAGTTTGCCACAGGATGGATGTCTCTCTTTGGGTGAGCAGCTCAGGTGCTGCCCAGGAGTGATGCTTTGTGCCCCAAACCTTGGATTCTTTGCAGGTCTAGGAAGACACCAGACAGCTTGTGAGGCCAGGCTGGGCTGGCTCAGAGCTGGAGGAGGAAGTTCAGCAGCTGGGAAGCATGCCACAGGAGTCTCTGTTTAAACTGGGGATAATCTAGTTAGGACCTCCCACAGGTTAATGATTTCAGCAAGCACAAGAGCTAATTAACAGGCAATATCAGTGCCACAGAGTGGAAAGAACACCTCCAGATGGGCAGGTATGGTCAGGAAATGGCTGTGTGAGGGGCAGATGTTCTGCTTGATCCTTGTCTTTTGGTGGAAACCAGGTTCTGCTGCACCTCCCGCCAGGTTTTCTCCAGGTTCATGAACACATGAACATTTAGAACATTTAGATCTGCTTCAGCTCTCACTTCCTTGCCTGCAGTTGTGTGTGAGAGTCGTCAGTGGTTTGAGTGGGAACAGGATGCAGGGAAGGGGGACCGCCAGTATTGTAGCAGAAGTGGCCGTGGTTTGGTGGTGATGGGTGACAACTTCCTCTTCAGAACATGATGTCACCTTGTGACAGTTTTGAGGAGAGGAAGTGTCTGGTCCTCATCCAGGCAGGGGAGATGTTTATTTGAAAAATACAGGGTTTTTCTTTTCCCCATTTCTCTCACAAGCTATATTAATAAAAAGTGCTTGTATAGAATCAGAGCTCTTCATATTTAGTTTATTTTTGGTGAGGAAGAAAACAACTTTTCTAATCCCAAATGCACAAAGCCCTCTCAGAACCACTACAAGTTTCCATTGTAAAAACTGGCATCCTGCAGTCGTGTTCCTCTTCATCTCCAACACCCCTGAGACAACCCCAGGGCATGAAATGAAGGTGAGAACCCAAAACTTGGTGATAACAATGCCAGTCCAGAACTGTTCCAGCTTCCTAGCGAGTGGAAAAAGCCTAAGGGGCAGGACACATCTCCAGTGACCTGAGAGCAACTGAGCTGGCTCATGGCACATGATCTTTTGTCCTCCTGTGTCTGATCAGCTCTTGCCCCTTAGATGTGTTATTAATTCTTGTGTTTTGTCTTGACTTGAAAGCCATGGCTACAAAGCGAGGGTTTTTTTCCATCTCAGTCCCTCAAGGTTTACAGACCAATTCATATGGAAGCCTTTGAAGTCCTGTGTGCTCTTTTCATGGCCTTCAAGTGTGGAGTAATGCCTGAAAGAAAGAATAAATCTTGGAACCACTAACATGTCTCTTTTGAACTTGGTTCCCCTCCTTCTCTGCCATGGTAACCTTCTGAGATACAATAAATGCACAATAAACCTGTACTGGGAAGAGATGGAGCCTTTTTTTTTTAATCTGACCTTAATATGCTGCCATGCCAGCAGCTGGGGAGGGATATTAAATATTGTGTGAATTCTTTATGTTTGTGTCCAGCTGGCCTCAAATTGTTAATTGTATTTTGGATGTAATCAGCCAAAAGGGCAAGTGAAATATCTGTATGACTTCAGTAAGGGAATAAGGGAATGTTGCAGTCTGAAAGTGTAATCAGTGGAGCACGGATGTGCCTGATTCTTCTGAGCCTGGTCCAGCTTCTGATTTCTCTGCATCAGGTTTTATAAACTGGATCTGAACTGACAGAAAACAACATGTGATGTCATTTAGGCTGCCTTTACTATGAGTTTGGCAGGCATGTACAGGAGAGAAGTCCTTGGGTGGTTGTATTAGCACCATAAATGCTGTTCTGTGCAGGGCTGTAACTCTTCAGAATAATCTCTTTATTCCAGTATCTTTTCTTGGGGGAGGGGGGATGGAACAAGAATAAAATACTGTGGGAATAAATCCCCACGAATACACAGCTGAAAATCTGGTTGCTGGATCCAGGATGTGAGGAAAATCCTTCGTTTGATTTCTCTTTAGCTGAGGTGCATCAGCTCCATGGACCAGTTTCCTTCAAAGTGATTTTGTCACTGTCCTTCTTTTTCCCAGATCTAAACCCATGACCCAGAGTGTGGTTTAGAGGAAGAATTGGGATGGAATCAGAAAAAAAGAGGTGTGAGGCTCTTCTGGATCACTTGATTTGGGATTTTTGAGCTCAGAGAAGGCCTGTGGTCTCTGGATAGGTGCCAGGCTGCTGAGCTGGAAATTGGGGTTTAATACTTAAATCAGAACTTTTGCTGCTGAAAACAGCCTTGTTACTGGATGAGGCAGCTTTTGGTGGCTCAATTCCTTGATACATAAAAGGGTCATGATGCATAAAGGCAGAAGGAATTGTGATATTTTACCAGCTGAGAATTTGGAGCCTGTGGTTGAAATAAGGTCTGTGATTATGGGATAATCTGTGGGTCAGTCAAGGGCCTCACTTTCAGTTCACAGAGACTGATTTTATTCCTCTTGCTTTCACAGAATTACTCCCATTTCACATCAGTGCCAGGAGAATATTCCTGTAGCCACAGCCTGACAACTCCAGACTTCTAAGTAGGGACCTGTGCAATTACCAGGGCTGAATTTAATTACAGCCTCTCAATAAAAAGGCTTGTGACAGAATGTACAACTCAATAAATTCACCAGATTTCATCACACACAGTTGCTGTGGGGATTAAGTAGTATTAAAAAGGCAGATGTGTTTATAGTGATCAAGCTGCTATTTAAAGTTTTGGGTAGGGGAGATCTGCCTGCTAACAGTTAAGCTTAAATGTTAAGGATTTTCACCTTATAAACCACTCTTAAACAATAGGCACACTGAATGCTGGTAGGAGCAAGAAATAATGTGCAAAACTGCAGTCTGTAATAGCAACTGGAACCCTGAATACATGGTTTTTATTACATACACAGTTTTGGTAACATCTGACCCTAATTCATGTTTATATTGTCCATTTCAAACAGTTTTTCTCCTTCCTGGTAGTGGCATTCATGAGCTGAAGCCCCAGAAAATTTCATGCGTGCTTTGGATGACACTTAATTAGACCAGTTGAAAAAAATCCTTTCCAGTGGAAGCATGGGCTATTAATAGAAGCTCCAGGAACGGGTTGTTTGCAAGCCAAGGCTTGCTCAACTGAGGCAGGATGCAAAAAAGAATAAAAAAATGCACATGCCACAATGCCAGGAAGCTATAAAACCCATTAATCCCCACCCATGAGCACATCCATCCCAAAAGCAGCGTTTTGTTTTCAAGGCAAGGCAAAGAGCTGGATCCAGCTCTCTCTCTGAAGCAATAATTTCTCTGGAGTTTAGCAAGGGGTCAAAAATATAAAGGCATTGCTCTTCATCTGCATTTTTTTTTTTTTTTTGAATTTGAGAGAGAGTCCAAGTGCCAGAAAGAGATCATATGGGATTTTTCTGGCTCTGGTCTCAGAGTATCCTGAAGGCTGTTGAGTAATTCCCCAGCCTTCTGTGCTGGATCTCTCTTGCCCATCTTCCTTCTTGCTCAGGGTGCAGGTACCACCCTGCTCCAGGAAAGCTTTTCAGGAGCAGAAAGCCCCTGAGTCTGGAAAAGGGAGCCAAGACGTGATGCAACATTTCCTAAAGCCACCATTTAAAGCTGAGATTGGCACCATTTTTAGTGGGCTGTGGAAGTGGTTTTAGAGTCTGGGAGCAGCTGGATGAACACAAGGAGGTGTTTCAGGCCAGCCTTTACTGTGGTTCAGCTTTTAGGCTGCCCTTTCTGGAATCAGTTGTTGGACTTGATCTGTGCGAGTCCCTTCCAGCTCAGGGTATTCCATGATTCTGTGATTTGTACAAAAAAGCAGTAGGAATGATCTGAACTTCAAAACTACTTGTGTGTGTATGGGATTGTGTGGGGATTTGATTTTAATACAGGTTTTATGTTAATACATGGTAAGAATGTGTTAGTAATGGGTGATGCTAGCACTCTATATAATATAAAGTGCTGCTAGCACTTCTAACCTGTGGAGATTTTCCCATGCTTATGTTAAAACAATATTGCTTTATTTTCCCCATCCTTGGAGCATTTAATCCATTCCCCTAAGTTTTTGCCTACCCCTTTCATTTCACCTCACCACCGGCATCTAACCAGTTTGGCCCATGGCACAGAATATTCCAGCATGGCTGGGTGCCAGCTTTGGTGCAGAAGAGCCACATGGATCACCCAGTGTTGTTGTCTCACTTCAGCTCATTGTCTGCCTTTAATCCTGAGCCGATTAATCTGCCCGAGGAGGAGGAGCAGAGGACCCTGAGCTGAATGGAAAGAGTCCTGGCTGGTGGTGGGGGGAGCTGGAACACTGGGAAGCAGGAGCAGATGCACCCTGTGAGCCTGTGTATAATGACAGAGAGCCAAACCTCTGTACGGCTCTCCTGGAAGAGAAAGGGTGGGGTGGAATGGGAAGGGTAATTAAAAGTCTGGATGATTAGGGCTGGAGCATGTGTGTCCACAGGTGCTCAAATCCCACTGCCCTCAGAGGGAGGTTAGAGCTTGGATTATCTGGGAGAAAGACAGACTGTCCAGGGATTTTGGAATCCTGTCAGTGTTTAACAAGGAAAAAAATAAGAATATTTGTAATGTACAAAATAGTTTTTCTCATTTTTTTTAAAGACATTCCTTTGCTGGTGTAACAGCCTTGTTTGCCCTCAGCACTGGGCTGCTGCATTTTGGGTTCTGCAGCTCAAAAGGTTAAAAGATAATCTACAGAATGTTTTCTGCTCTTAGCTGAGAAACCATTGTAACCTGGAGCTTGGCTTTGCCCTGTGCCTTGCTGAGACTGTGTTAAATAAAGAGAAACATTAGGATTAGGCCTGAATTTCACTAAGATTCAGGGAGCCACTACAAGGCCTACAAAGCTATTTAATTTCTTCTTTGAAGATTTCAGCACCAATGAAGTGATTCTTACATTATCTTTTCCTTTTTTTTTTTTTAATTTTTATTTTTTTTCCTCTCCATTTGGTTTCTGGTTTTGGAACAAGCTTTGAGTTTAAAAATGAGCTGGCAACTTCCTTCTCTGACCTCAAGCAGCTGAATTCATTTGCACAGAGAAAAAAAAAAAATCAACAACAGGAAGAAAACATCTGGGCTGGGAAGCACACCAGATCAAGGCTGTGGTGGTGAAGGGAATAAAGGGGTGACAACAGCCTGTGTCACAGCAGTTTGCCCTAAGTGTGCCCTGCAGGTGTGGGGCCACCCAGGGATTGAACATTCCCGAGGTGATGGAAGGACAGATGGGGCAGTGGGATGGGATTCCCAGGCAGAAGGAGGACTGTGGGGTCAGGACAGCACTGCTTTTCCCAGGGGAAGCCTCCTGGGAATTCTCCAGGAGGGAGATTTGCTGTGAGCTGGGGTAGGTCAGCCCTTGTGTGCATGGTCCTGGGACAGATCATCCCCAGGGGTCATCCTGGAAGCCTGGGGCTGTGGGAACATTGTGGGATGGAGCCTCCATCAGCTTCTGGTGCTGCTCTGGAGCACAGGGACCTGAAAGAAAAAGCTTTTTGTTTTACTCTGAGCTCTTGAGCTGTGCCTGAGGGCTGGAAGAAGCTTCTCTGAGCTGAATTTCCTGGCCATCTCAACAGGCAGAAGCAGTTTCAGAGCTCAGTCCTTTCAAGAGCAGATAAAGAGTCAACCTTGACTACTCTCCTTTCCTGGATCTGGGCTCCTTTTTACTTCAGTGGTCTCCCCCAAAACCCTGCCCTCGCATGGGGGGATGTAGGCCATGATCTTGCAATGTGTTTGGCCCCTCCCATTGCACAGAAGATGGGAGAATCAAGCAGACTGCTGTTTGTGTCTGAATTGCCTCCAGACCAGGATTTGGTATTACATTCACTTTCTCCATGCCTTTTGTGCAGCAGCCGCTGCTCCTGCTTGCTCTGCTGTGGCAGCATAGCTTCCATCCTGCCCCAGGGTCAGGTACAGGACCTCAGCTCTTGGGCCCCTCTCCAGGAATGTCCCTGTCACCATGACTGTCTCTTGGTGTGCTCTGCTGGGTCCTTTCCCTGAGTCTCTTCAGACCAGTTCAGTCCCAGGGTGCAAAGGCTGTTGCTTACCTTGCACTCTCAGGCTGCTTTCCTCCTGAGTTCTTCCATGTGGATTTGGGGAAGTGGTTGTTCGCTGATGTTTACCTGGCAGAGCTGCTGTGGAGAAAAAGTGTGCTGTGTTTTGAAGGGGCTAGAGAATGATTTGGCTGTCAGGGAGCTCAGGGGAACTGCCACAGGATATATTGCCAACCCCTGGAGATGACTTCCCTGCACACTTGCACCAGCACTTCCATGCCTGACTCTTGTTGCAGCCAGCTGTGGTGTGGCTTTGTCAGAGCTGATAGAGCTCCCTTACCCCTGCTTCCACTGCCTCCAAAAAACCCTATTAGTCATCCTTGGGCAGTGCATGGAGTGAGGTGGTGGTAAAGCTCCGATCCCTGACAACACAGTCATTCCTGGATTCTCCAGAGCATTTCCAGGGGCTCAGTGCTGGTCTTTGAGAACTCTGTGTTAACCCTTTGGTGCCTTCAGGCACAATTTCCCAATGCCCACAAGCCATCCATCATCTTGGGGCTGACAGAGCTCTGAGGGCACTTTTAGAGATTAAATGGACCTTTTTTTGGCTTTTTAATTAGACATTTGTGTAAACCTGGGCTTTCTCCACATCCCATTGGAAAAGCAAAGGGAATGTTACTTTTCTCCTTATTACTCATTCTACTTAAGCTAAAGATTAACTTTGACAGAGTGACAGGGGCTCTGTACTGGCCAAAAAACAATTCAGGCTGGAAGTTAGCGGAAGGTTTCTGACCACTGGGGTGGAGCAGATCATGGAACAGAAATTGGATAATTTTTTTAAAAACAGGTCAGTTTATTGTCTGCTTATATTTGGGCTGCTTTTCGCAATGGTGGTGAAAAGCACATCCTTGGTGTGGTGCCAGACAGGAGGCAAATTTCCAAGTTTTCACTTGGCATGGATTTCTGTGATGGGGACGGAGGGAACAGAGAGACCCCCAGCCACTCCTGAAGTGCCAAACTGATGGAAGCTGCAGCAGCCAAGGCAGTAAGGATGTGCATATCGTGTCCTTGCCTTGGTGTGATGCTTCCAGGGGAAAAGCCTTTTGGAAAGCACAAATATTCTAAGCTGTCTCCTTTTGCAAAGGGGAGAGGGTGGGCAGAGTTTTGCAGCAGGGATGGTTGTTTTGGGGGAGCTCTTGGCGTTCTGCAGTGTGTGCACAGCTCAGGCAGCTGAGAGGTCTCTGCTGACTTTGGTGACTGAGGCTCGTGGCTGCTCAGGAGAGCTGGGCTGCCTTTCCCAGTGTGAATCTGGTTCTTCAGACAGTGTAAAACCAGTAAATATTGTGTCTGTGTGGGGGTAAAGCAAAGCTTTGTTCTGCCCTGAGGGTGAGTGGAACCCACAGGCTCTGTCTCTCATCCCAGCTGTGACTTAGAGCAGCCCTGATCATCACCATAAAGTTAAAAAAAATAGTGCTGGGATTTCTCTGCTGATAATTGAAGCAACTTTTTTTTTTTTTCTGTGTGTTTTAATGTAGAATCAAGCCGGGCCCTCTCCTCCTCCCCAGCAGTGCTTCCCAGTTTGTGACCCCTGAAATCCCACAGGCTTTTCCTACTCTTTCAGTTCAGTACTGGAGATGCTGACTTGCTTTTTTTTTCATTTTTTAATTTCATTGTGTCTTTTGAAGATCTCAGAGACTCCATGTGCTCAAATAAAAACCAGGAACACTGAACCTTCAGATCCAGGTCCCTTTCATCACCCATTGAGGCTGTCCTGCAGCTGCAGCTGCCTGTGAATCCAGTTGCTGCTGGATTTGGTGTGAGGATCAAACTGAGCAGGTGCCAGAGGCAGCAGGACCTTCTCAGTGTCAGAGAGATCTCTCCAACCACAAATTGTTGGTCCTGCTTCCTCCAGTCCTCTGGAAGGTGTTCCTGGTTGGGATATATAGCACCAACAGTTGTAGTAAACAGGTTGTAGTAACAACTAATTTTCCTTCAGCTGCTGCTCCATAATCGACTTCTGTGGCTGCATTCTCTAGAAACCACTGAGAAATTGCAAACTTAGAAATATTTTAAGGGAAAAGAGGATGCCTTGATTTTGCATCAGCCTTTGCACAGCTGTGCTTGTTGTCCTGGGCACCCAGGAAAGCTTCTGCACCAGCAATTTACTGGTGCTTTGGTTGTCATTCCCAGTTGACCACGTGGTTCCTGAGCCTGGGACCAGTTTGCTGACGGCGTTCGACCAGTGGCGAGAGTGGGCAGACAGCAAATCCTGCTGTGACTACTCCCTGCACGTGGATATCACTGAGTGGCATAAAGGTGTCCAGGAGGAGATGGAAGCTCTGGTTAAAGATCATGGTAAGCTCAGGGAAGCCTTGTCCCTCCTTGTTTTTCAGGATCCCCTATTATTTAAGGCTGTCTCTCATGCAGTATTTTACCTTTATATCCCAATAAAGCTGTTTTAGGCCCATTCTGGCTCCTTGAGAAGGTTTGGGCAGTTGAGATTGCAGAGGGCTCAGGGGTTGGGGCACACTGGTGTTGCTGCACTGATTTTCCAGAGGTGGATCTCCTGCTTTTCCCATGCAGAGCAGCTCCTGTGTCCAGTGAAGGTCCTTGGGGTTCATCAGTGCGATGACACCTGCAGCCATTAAAGTGCTGTAAACAAGGGAAATAGGAGCCCCAGGAGGACCAATCCAGCTCTGGATGCTAAAAGTGAAGAGCTGAGTAAAAAGATCTCATAGGTTTTCCCCCTCTTTATTTCCTTGGCATTTCATTCTCAGGCTGGAGTAATTTTCCATCCTGTTTGTAGTTTCAAAACCCAGCATTTTATGCCGTAATGGGAGCTTCCCACACGTGCTGGGTGACAGCTGTTACTGGTTCTAAAGGCTGGAGAGGAAAAGCCAGCTTAGGATCAGTCAGGGTCAGTTTGGACACATCACAGACACAGATTTCCCATTGTTCTCCCTGGAGGGTGAGGGGGATCAGCCATGCAGGCCCAGTCTCTGCTTTTGTGTGAAATGCATTTTTGCCTTTATTTTGTTACTCAACCTCCTACAGTGAATTCATGGAATTATTGCTGGGGGCTGATTTAGGGATTGTAGTCCATGGCTTCACCTGCAGTGTGCTGTCTTTCCCCCAGGTGTGAATTCCTTCTTGGTGTACATGGCTTTCAAAGATCGCTTTCAGCTCAGTGATTCTCAGGTAGGAAGGAAGGCTTTGTGTTTAATTTGTCGCAAATTAGTGTTTAAATTCGATATCCTGGGATCTGACACTCTCTCCTGGTTCCAATCTTTATGTGTGTAACAGTACCTAAGGTTGGCAACAGCACCCATACCTCTGGTGTGAAGATTATATTTTTAATTAAAACCCAACCAACAGCAAACCCTGAAAGGCTTGGCTGAGGGAAGCAATGGTAAAACTCTCATTTTGAGAGGTCAGAGGCTTTTTCCCAGCTCCTTTGGGGTAGAAGCAGTAGCAGTTCTATGAATTGCTGCTTTATGCCTCTGCACAGGGCAGAGCACAGAGATCTCTGGGCTAATTATAATTATTCTGTTTAGAAACTAGAACTGATCCTAGTCCAGAGGTGGTTTTTTGGTGGTAGAATCACTGGGACCTTAGAAAGAAATTAATTGCCCTCCTGTTTGCTGTTCTGGTGGGCACATTTAGCTGTTCAGAGGGGCAGTTTATGTTTCTGAAGGTATGGGAGGAGAGGAATGCCTGGGAGTGTTGGTGTGTGAGTTATCTCTGAGGGCTCTGGAAACATTTTGATGAGGGAACATTGATGGCGCCAGTTGGGGGTTACTGGCCCTGTGCCCTCTCAGACTGGTTGCTGGAGTGGGAAATCACACTGCTCCTACCTCCAGATACTGGATTTCCATGGAGAACCTGCCCCCACCACTCAGATATAAGGGATGTTTTTCATGCCAGGCACCAGTAAATGAGACATCAAACAGGTACAACTCTGCAAGTTCTTTAAAATCATCCAGCTGTGGGGCTTGAGTTGTTGCTGTTTCTTCCTCCCGTACTCCAAACCTGCCACTGGAGAACCCCTCTTTGCCACATCAGCAGCACCCAACTGTAGAATTGAGAAATTCAGTGATAGGCATGAAAATGGTTTGCATCTCTCCAGCAAACCACATCTTATATTGCTTAGTGCTCCTATTTCTCTTTTCCCTTCTGCAAAATTCCGTTTTCCATGGGGGTCTGGGGTGTGGCCTTCCCAACAGGTGTGCTCCTGTTGTGATGTGTGTTATCTGTCCCCCAGATTTACGAGGTCCTAAGTGTGATCCGGGACATTGGTGCCACGGCCCAAGTGCATGCTGAGAACGGTGACATCATTGCTGAGGTATGGCCTGTTTGTTCTCTGAGTTACTGGCTTCAAATCCTGGGAGGGGTTTAAATTCTGACTCCTTCTTTGCAAACTGAGAGCCACCCAAGCTTTTGAGAGCATGGCATGGCTGTATCAAGGGTGTGAGTGGGGCTGTGCAGCAGTTTTTAACCCCTTTGATGCTGATAGAATAGGTTTTTGTGGCAGCTTACAGTTTGGGGTGGATATTGGGCATCTCTGCCTCTCTCCCCAGAAGTGAAAAGCTGGGTGTGACTGTCACTGTGTGCAACAAAATGTTCTGCAGGAAATAAGAAGAGGGGGAGTGGGAAGAGATGTAGCTTCATACAGTACATGGGGTGCTGATGTTTGGGGTCTGTTTATCCTTCATACAGCAGCAAGGGAGAAATGTTAATAATGTATTCAATTTAATCTTATCTCCAGCTCATTTTGTACACTGTGTCTCAAGCACCCAGAGGATTTCTGTGTTCTTTGGCTGGGCAAGAGCCCACCCCAGTCCTTGAGCCCAGTTGCAGGATGATTTTTTCCATGAGTTATCATTTTGCCACATCTTAAAGATGATTTTATAGACACAAATGAGTGCTGAAAGTTGAGGGGCTATGAACCCAGTGTGAAGTGCATCCAAATAAAAGGTTTCCTTGACCTCCTGAGAACAAATCAGCAAGGTTTTGTGAGCTCTGGTTATTCTCAGCAAGGGGAGTTGGACAGGACTTTCTTGCAGGGCCCTTGTGCAAAGCCCCATGTGATTTTTAGGCAGCACAGATGCTCACAATCTCACTCATGCCCCTTTCCAATAGCTGTGTGTGCTGAAAGAATAATTCCCTCTTGCTTTAAATCTCATCCCTGCTCTTTTTTCTTCTCTGCCTTAGGAGCAGCAAAGGATCCTGGAGCTGGGGATCACAGGCCCTGAAGGGCATGTGTTGAGCAGACCTGAAGAGGTGAGAACTCCCCTGCCTATGCATTTACCCCTCACCCCAATTTGTAACATGGCTGCATTGCCATTAAGTACTTCATGTTGGGATGAATGTGGCTGGAAACAAGATTTTTCTGCATTTGGGGTTATGATGGTGGAATTCTGCTACTGTCCTTTCTAGGTGTAGTGTCTTGGGCTTCTCTCTTGGTCATTATTTTGTCAGACTTCCAGTGAATTAACAGAATTTTTTAATATATGCCTAAATCCTGACATTGTTTTTGGTACTTCCATAGCTTCTATTACTGTGCTACTTTATATTTTGATGAAATTTTACCAATGGGGTGGGGGTTTTTACAGCAATGGATTAAGTGGTTTGCTGACAGCACAGAAAATATGTACCAGAGAGGGGAGGTCATGCTCAGGCCTTAGCACAGCACTTTAATATAGTTACCCTTCATATTTCCCCATGGATTTCTCCAGGGGTGAGCACTCCAATCCTTCTAAGCCTTTGAAATAAATCCCAGAAGTTTTAAAGAGCCTTAAAACTTTGCCTTTGAGGTTGGTTCCCATTGCATTCTTCACTCACAGTGCTTCACTGTCTCTGAGCTGGACACCTCACCATGGCATTCCAGGTTTGTGGGGTTTATCTGTTCTGTACAAGCAGCTCTTTTTGTTCCTCCAAGATCATGGGGCTTTGTTGCCTTCCAGATGTGGCAGCTGGAGCTGGGGCTGTGAGATCATCCACACATGCCCCTCATGCTCACTCTCCATTTCCTCCCCTGGATTCCGACAAGCATCCAGAGGCAGTTCAGTAGGAACATAAATCATTCTGTTGCCTGGGGAAAAAAAAAAAAAAAGCTCCACTTGTAAGTGAATCCTCACAGAACACGGAATCTGTGTATGGCTCCCAGAGCTGGAATGTTTTGCTTCCTGAAATTGTGAGCAAACACTTCGCACTGAGCTTTCCAGTCACTCATCCAATTTGTGGTTTTTTAACGTAATTTTTGGCCTGCATCAGGGGAGTGGGAACAGATGCTGGTGTGGCACTTCAGAGAGTTCCATTTGTGTTGTTTTCAAAGGAACGCTGCTCTTACCTTAAAGGATCTGGACATCAAACCAGCCAAGTTGTGTCTGGCTGTTTAAGAGCTCATCCTTCATGGAGAAGGAACTTTAAAGTACGAGTTGTGTGGTTCCCAGGCGTGGATGGATTGTTAATCTGTGCAGGACTGTGCTCTGCCTCAGTGCAGGGAGGAAAAAGGCAGCCTGAGGACACGTGGCTGCCGCAGATGAGGCTCAGTGAAGCCTCTCCCTGATGTCACATGGGGCAGCCTCTGTGCAGCTGAACTCAGCTGTGCCCTGCCCAGGCTTGGAAAGCATTTGGTCCAACATTCTCTGCCTTGAAAGTCATAGGAAACAGAGCAGGAAACTATGTCATTTGGTTCCCTCCTCCCCCTTTCTGCAGCATGGGAGTGACTCTGTGCTTTTAAAAAGATCCAGCTCCTCTTGGGCTGGCTGGTGATAGAGGCCAGATTCCAGGGGTGGCAGCAGATCCCTAATTCCTGTTGACTTTAGTGAAGTGGATGTTTGTTGTATCTCTCTGGAGTGCTTTTGACACTAGAATTGGCTTTTCCTGCTGTCCTTTAGGGAATGCAAAGCCCGTCCTAAGGATGGTTGGCATCTGATTGGACAGCTCCTTCATTCAGACCTCCATCTACAGCAAACCAGCAGGAGCTGCTGAGCAACTCTAAAACATTTATTAACTCAAAACTCCTACTCATTTCAGGTAGAATACATCAGAGTGAAGCATTCAGGAGCTGGCCTCGTGCACTTGTGTCTTCGAGTGCACACATCTCAATTCCCAGGCTGGCAGGAGGCTCAAATTGAGGCTGAAATTTCACTGCTGACTCGGGGGTTTAGCTTTGCTCACCACAGTGTTCAGCACGGTATTCCAGCCAGAAGATGGGGCCTGAGTTAAGACAGCACCATCCCAAGTCAGCCTCACCCATCACTTTCTGGAAAGCTCGCCCCCTCACAGCTCAGTTCATTCTGTGATGACTGTTCAGAGCAATCCATCATTTTTTTGTTTTTATTTCAGCCACAAAAATGCTGGAAGCACAAGCAGTCAAAATGCTCCAGGAAGGGACTGTCTTTTGTTTTGTTTTTTTTGTTTTTTTTTTTTTTTCCAAGAGAACTGCTGTGCTAGGGTTTCTAATGCATCCTGGTAATTGCAAACATTCCCCTTTGGACTACTTGTTGGGTTGTTGTTATATGCCTGTCACCATAGCATCTGGGCACAAGGCAGGAATTCAGCAGCCTTGTTCAGAAAATATTCTCCTGCTGCTTCACAGTTGCTCAAATGCCTTCTGCCCAGAAGTCTGGGGGTGTGTGTTGTTTTATCCCTGCTTTGCCTGCAGGGAAACTGAGGCACGGGGTGGAAATGTGGTTCCCAAGGCTGCAGAGGCAGAGCTGTGCACAGACTTGCTCTAGTGGGGAGTTTGCAAAGGGAGGCCATGGCTTGGAAGCTCTGGCCTGACTGAGTCCTCCCCTTGTCTCTCAGAAGGGACAACTGGGCTTTTCTTGGATCTTCTTTTCGCCCTTTGTGAGTGCTGCTGGCTGTGACACTTTGGGTCCAACATCCTGGAACAAAACTCTCCCTCACAGCCTTTGCCATATGCCTGGGGCATCTGGGAGAGAAAATACCCCCTTGTGAGCATCCCCTTCCTGGGGCTGTAACCCTTTGGGTCCCAGAGAGCACCCTGCTGACTCTGGGGGGCTGGTTTGCTATAAAAACTCCTGGCTGTTGTTTTCCTGGAGCATTCTGGCAGCAAACAGGGCATGGGTGCAGGTGGTGGCTTTGCTGGCATGAGCAGAGCTGTTCAGGACACTTGGACATCATCCTGGCCATGGTTCCCTAAGCTGGTGGTTCTTTTCCTCCAAGCAGTGTTTAGAGCCATCAATCACAGAATCTCAGAGTGGTTTGAGTTGGAAAGGACCTCAAAGCCCACTCAGTCCCACTCCTGCCATGGGCAAGGACACCTTCCACTATTCCAGGATGCTCCAAGCCCCATCCAGCCTGGCCCTGGGCACTTCCAGGAATGAGACACAACCTGTCTGGGCAATGTATTCTGGGACAGGTGATGATGATCTGTGGCACTTGGGCTGTGATCAGTCACTGCAGAGCAGATTTTCACAAGTTCTGAGTGTGTGCCAGTGCCACCAGGGTCCATGGGAGAGGTTCTGGGAGCCTCTTGCATTGGGAAATCTGATGGGATTTCCAGATGCTCTGGGTTTGTTTCCTCTGTTGTTCACTTGGAAAATGTCTGTGGCATTGCTGGCAGCAGGCACAGTGAGCATCACCCAGCTGTTCAATCTGCCATCTGGATCCTTTGATTAGGATGTGTGATCCATAAAATCAGAGCGATGCCCACCATCCTGAGGCTGCAGTTACAACGTGACCCTCAGTTTGGCTGAGGTTAATTCTCTGTACACATGCAAGGAAAAGCAGTTGATTTATGGGGTGGTTCACACTCTTCTCAGATCCCAAGCCAGAGATTGTAGTGGAGGGTACAATTTAGGAGGCTTGTTTGCAAACGTGGTTTACCAGAGTATGTGGTGCAGCATCTCCCTTCTGCGTGGGCTGGAGCAGGAGCAGTTCTGTTGAGTCAACATTTAGTTCCTTATTTTTGTCTAGGCTAAAGAAGGGGCTTAATCATTCTGACCCTGAGCACCTGGAGTGTTGTTTTAGTTCAGGCAGAGAGGCTCTGAAGCAGCCTGGGAGAAAAAGTGCTAATGAGAGGGGACTGCAACTTGATGTCATTTAATTGCTGTGATTACACTGTGCCTTTTCAGGCTCAGAGGTGGGAAATGCCTTGTCACTCCTTGTTTTCTGGGAGAGCAGGGTCTGTGACTTCTGAGGATGAGTGGGGTGCTGTTGGGTGTCCCTGACCTGCTGCTGCCTCTGTTCCTCAGGTGGAGGCAGAGGCTGTGAACCGGGCAATAACCATTGCCAACCAGACCAACTGCCCCCTGTACATCACCAAGGTGATGAGCAAAAGTGCTGCTGATGTCATTGCTCAAGCCAGGAAAAAGGGTAAGTTATTTCCTCCTTAGCTCATGCACTTCAGCTCCTGCCAACATCAGCTTCATCCCTACAGGAAAGTTTCTTTTTACTTTCCCATACACAAGGATTCAGTGGTTGGGTCACAGCCAGGAGCTGCTTGTTCTGCTCAGTCCTGAACTTGTCTATTCACACTCATCGTCCCCTACCAAGCCATGTGCCTTCATGATATCACAGAGTCATTCCATGCTCTCTCCATATAGTGAATTCCCCTGGAGACTGCAGCTGGGTCCTCCTTCCAGCTGCTGTGGTTTTCCCTTGGTGCTTTCTGCCACGCTTCCTGGGGTCAGCAGTGATTCCTGATGGAGTTCTTGACTCACAAGCCCTGTTGTATTTAGCTGGAGTAGCCAAAGAGGCCCACCAGTTCCAGCTGCCTGCTGTGCTTCTTGCTTGTGGAATAGATGCTTTCCATGTGGTGTAACTCATAGCCTGACATCCGTGCAGGGATGGGAACCAGCAGGCTAGGTTAGGTTTGGGAATTGTGACAGACTCTGATAACTCTGCTTGGGGATGCTGCAAGAAGCAAGACTCAGACCTGCTGCTCATGTCTCTCCTCTCTGACTGAGGCTTGTGAGGGAGCTGAGCTACTCTGAAGGATGCAGGAGCTTCCCCCAAGCCCTGCCCCTGTTGCCTGGCCCTCAAGGAGTCAGGATTGCCCACTGAGTGAGTGCTGTCTGCTGCTTTATCCTGTGACTGAACCTTCCACTTCTATTTAAAGCTTCTTAGGTTGGGTGAGTAACCAGGAGGGATGATTTACCCCCTTCTTTCCTCACAAGGCTTGGATTTAATTTTCTGCAGCCTAAATAAGCCTGGATGGGTATATAAATTACATCACTTTCCATCTGGGTGTTTGGTGCGAGAGGAGCTGATTTCCAGCAAACGGATTGGTGTTTGTGCATCAGCTCAGGAGTATTTTGGTCCCATGATTCCTGTAAAAGGAATTGGTGAGGAGGACTGATTTTCAAGGCTGTCTGTGAAAGCAGCTCAAGCCGTTTGGAGTAAATCTTTCTTTCCCAGCTCCATCAGAGAGAATCATCCTGAAGGAAGATACACTGACCTAGCAGTGTGGCTGCATGCTGCATCCCCCCAGGAAAGAACTTGGTGTCATAGTGCAGTTGTATCCTGAGAGCCAGGGAAGTCTCTCTTTTCTAGATAAAATATTGAAGGCATGTGCCCCACAAAGGTGGAGCATCAATAGAAACACCTTCTTGCTACACTCAGTGTCCTGAGACCACCAGTTGCAAGAGGACTGGAGCTTTGGGAGCACACACCTGGATCCTGACAGAAAGCCATAAAACACAGCTTGGCTTGGGTGGATGTTACCCTGCCTGTTAAAGGTGCTGGGATTGTCCACAGGGATCACTTCACTCAGCCTCCTGAGTGAGCCAAAACATGCAGTTTTCATTCAAAATGCGTTTTCTCCTTATAAAGAGAATTTGGGGTATAAATGGTGCCCTATCCTCTGTTTGGTTTTTCAAATAACTCAGGTTAAATGCTGTGCAGTAACCAAGAGGGGCCACGTGCACTGGTCTTGCCCTCCCAAACAACAGAGGAAATGTAACCGAAGACTATTCAAGGCAAAAACAATCAATCCAAGGATTGATTTGCTAAATGGCAAAGAACAGTTATTTAAAGCTAGATGTTCCCAGTGGCTTTTGTATGGAGGAGATTCCCTGCAGACTCTGTCGCTGGCAGATCTGGGACCCAAAGACATCACTCCCTGCAGAACAATATCCCCAATGTGCTGGACCACAAGAGGCCTCCCATTAATAGACAGCGTGTGTTTGGCCTTGCTTTGATTTCAGAGCCCTGTTTGTAGCCAGTGATGTCAGGGAGCTTCTTCCTCTGCTCCTGGAAACTCTAGCAAAGTCTGTTCCCCGACCTCCTGTGTCAGCAGGGTCCTGGGAGCAGCATGGAGCCAGTTAATCATCGTCCTGCCTCAGCTAGTGGGCTCTTTCCCAGCTGTCTTGAGACCCCAGAGACATAACAGTAGCTCTGGCAATATAGTGAAAGAAATATTCTGTCTTTTCACTCTGGTGAGGTGTGAGACCCTGCTGACCAGCTCTGGTTGCCCCTCTGCCCATCTTTCCTGACTGAAGTGTTTAGGGTTGCCATCTCAGCTGCCCACATCATTGGTAGGCAGATCCAAACCCATGAAGTGCTTGGGGAGGCAGGTGGGTGGGCACTGAGCAGATTTTGGCAAGGTTGCATTTGGTAAGCAGATTCCTGTGACTGCCAGCTCGTGCTGCTTTTGAAGTTTCAGCATCTGCTTGGTGTGCAGATGGTGCTGGTACGTTCCAGCTTGCAGAGTATCCTGGCCTTAAGGATCTGCTCTTCTTTCATGTGGTTCCAAAAATGTTAACGAGGAGGAAGGATGCACTGGTGGTGAGTGCACTGGACAATCAGGAGATGCAGTTCCATTTCCCAGTTCTGCCACAGATTTGCTGTGTGCCTTGGGGAGATCACAGAGTTTCCTTGCATTGTGTTTGTGAACCAGGAACTCTGATATTTCCCCTGTGATGGGTTTTCTTTGTATGCAGAAAAACTTTACTGCTAGGAGTTTTCTCCCACCTGGTCTGTACTCCAAGAAACCTGGCCTTGTTAGAAGGTCTTTAATTCATACTATAATTTATAAAAACTTCTAAAAATTCTTTTTCTTGCACATCTCTTCTAGATCAGACTGAATCTCCTCATTCCCTTACAATTGCTCCCAGCTTCTTCCACAAAGTTCTTGGCTCAGGATAAATAAATAATAAAATGAATATAAACAATAAAACAAATCTTTACAGTAACCATTTCAAGGACAATTAATTAGTGCCAACCTCTGCAGTTGTGTAAAGGATTGTGCACATTTTGCTGCTCTCAGCTCTGGTCAGTAGCAATATCTTTATTTAACGCTTCAGAGGAAGTACCAGGCAGCCCTGCAGCACGTGTCCTTTCCCAGGAGGATGCTTTCTGCCAGGAGCCAAGCTGGAAGTGCACATTCCTTGGTGTTCACAGAAGAGTTATGTGTGTCCCTGTCCCACAGGCACCGTGGTGTATGGAGAGCCCATCACAGCCAGCCTGGGCACCGATGGATCCCATTACTGGAGCAAGAACTGGGCAAAGGCAGCAGCTTTTGTTACATCCCCACCACTGAGTCCTGACCCGACCACTCCTGATTTTCTCAACTCACTACTGTCCTGGTGAGTAGAGCTTTCTGTGTTCAAACAACACGTGATTCATCATGAGGAAATGGGTGATAAAATAAGGGATGTTGCTGCCAGCAAGCAAAAAGCTGTTTTACCTTCAGGAGCATTCCTGTGACAGTAAAATATCTTGAATACCTTTTGTTTTTCTTCCAGTGGTGACCTCCAAGTGACCGGCAGTGCCCACTGCACCTTCAACACTGCTCAGAAAGCTGTTGGGAAGGACAACTTCACCCTGATCCCTGAAGGAACCAATGGCACTGAGGAGAGGATGTCCATCATCTGGGATAAGGCTGTGGTAGGTCACACCTGTCATGGGTTTACATTTTCAGCTGGACATTCGGAGTGGAAGGAGCTGCAGGAATCTGTTACTTTCTTGTCATGGTCCTTCCACTTGGTGTTTTTACCCCTGTGGAGATCCTTGGGAATCTGCTGCACTGTCAGCTCTTAGCTGGCTCATGCAGTGACTCCTGTGGTGTCCCCCCAGGTGACTGGCAAGATGGACGAGAACCAGTTTGTGGCTGTGACCAGCACAAACGCGGCCAAAATCTTCAACCTGTATCCGCGGAAGGGCCGCATCGCCGTGGGTTCTGATGCTGACCTGGTGATCTGGGATCCTGACAGCGTCAAGACAATCTCTGCCAAGACTCACAACATAGTAAGGATGTTCCCTACCATTCCCTACTTCCTTTCCTCCTCTCTTCCTCAGTACCAGGCTATGCTGTCAGCAACAGGAGCTTGTGACAACTCAGGGCTCATTTTCCCTGTGCCTGAAGCCCTCTCTGGTCTCAGTCTGGAGCTCACTTGCGTGAGCAGGAGGAGTCCATCTGAAATCACATGGATTCCCTCTGGAGCAGGGAGCAGGTCTGCTCTTCCTGAGTGTTGGGTACATAGATCTGAGCTCACAGAAAGCTCTTTAAATCCTCTAAAATATGCAAAGGCCTCTTAGGACAACATGTTGTTTATGACATCCAGGCTTGCCAGTGGTGGAAATGGGAACTGCCCCTTTTCACTGAAGTGTTGTCAGCTCATGGACACTTTTTCTGGAAATCTGGCCTAGATCCAGGGTCTGAGTGGATTTATACCACCCACTGATCTGGCACATGTGTGTGGAGTCAGGATTTTCCTGGTGGTCACCCCCAAATTAGTTGGCAAAGGGCAGTACCCAAACCAACCAGACCTTCCCCTTAGGCTCTTCTGCAGCTTGTGGCTGTCACTTCTGCCATGGTGCCACTCTTAGGGACACTTCTGCTGAATCCCATGCCTTACACCTGGCCCCTGCAGTTATCAAGCTGTCTCAGCCTGTGGGAATCTGCAGAATGGTGCCAGTGCCGGGGCCTGGCTAGAGTCTCCCTGTGACATTCAAGCTGTGTCTCAGAGAAAGCAGCCACTGTTTGCATTTGTTGACAACTTGTTTTGCTGCTGACCATGAACCTATGGAATCTTTCCCTGGAAAAAAAAACCTACTTGTTCTTTTTTCCTATGAATACTTTCATTCACTCTGGAGCTGAAGGAGCAAAATTTTCTTCCACACTTGGATCCCCAGGCACATTCACAAGGAAACATCATTTTTTTAAAGGTTTGGTTCACTTCCCTGTGACTTAACTCTTTGTTAGAATTGGTCACAGATGGTTTTGCTTCATCTTGCCTCTGCTTAGACTTCTGACAGAGGAATTACAGGAGTCTGGTCACTTCAGTCGCCTTAGAGGTGCTTTCAGACTTCTTCCAATCTGGAGAGAAATTACTTAAGAAGAGGGAACCCAGGGACTTACTGCTTTTAGGTGCCAGAATTCATGGTCTGAACCTGGGCTTGTAGTTATGAATAGCTCAGAGAGCTGGAAGTAGTTTGGGTGGAGTGCTTGAAAGTTATTTCTATTTAGTGGCTGTTGTCTTTGGGAAATGAACTGGGCTCTTTCAGTTTCCTGACACAGAACTCATAGACATTCTCTTTTGTGAATATGCCCAAGTGCAGCCAGGATTGGATTGGTTCTGTGATTTTGCCATGGATCTGGGCAAGGCAAAGGAGAACCAGCTCCATTCAGAAGTATTTTTGTCTGCTGAGAGCTGGAGATCCCCCAAAACCCTGGCAGTGTGTAAGAGACCCTAGCATTCAGCTGTGGCCAAAGGCTGCCCCCTTAAGCTGTGCCAAGAGCATTGAGGAGGAAGGGCTCTCATTCCCAAGAGTTTGAAAAGCTGAGCAATCACAGCTTGTTTGCTTACAAACACATCTCTGACCTCATCCCCTGTCATTGCTTCGCCTGTTGTAGTACCTGGCGTCACACCTGAAGCTACATCAGGAGGAATTTCTCCATGGAAAGGGTAATTAGACATTGGAAGGGGCTGCCCAGGGAGGTTTGGAGTCCCTATCCCTGGAGGTGTCCAAGGAATGCAGCCTGGACATGGCACTTAGTGCTCCGGGCCAGTGACAAGGTGGGAATCAGGCACAGCTTGGACTCAGTGACCTTGGAGCTCTTTTCCAACCTTATTGATTCTGAAATTCTGTAATTTTTTGGGTCTCACGATGCCTTGTGTTAGAGGAGAAACTGATACAAGTGATGCCCTTGGAGTCTGGATATCCTGGTTTGGCCAAGCCGAAGACAAAAGGCCCCTTGACAGTCAGGCACAGGGACACCCTCTGATTATGTGGCCTTGGACGATTGCTACTTTTTGAAATGTTCTAGCAACTCACAGATATTTTCCAAGAATTCGCACTGCTGTTGCCACTCTCTGGCAAGGAAACATCAGGAGCTGGGGAGGGAGGTGGTGTTGTTCTTGGAAGCAGCCTAATCCATAAACTCCTGACCCAGCCTCCTCCTTTATACCACCCCAGTTTTTTTCAGGCTGGACCTGGTTCAGACTCAGTTTAACCACTGGTCTGGCTAATTGCAAAGCTGCACTCAGGCCTGCCCGTACTTATAACACACTTCAAGGGCAAACTCCATCATTAACTCGGTAAAAAAGACCTGTGTTTGACTCAGAGATGATCACTAGAGTAACAGTCCCCAAATTACATGGTTGCAGTGCATCTCATTCCAGGATGTTTCACATTTGCAGTGATTTCTTTCAAACTTGCCTTTTTTCCATGGTGAGATGTTTCCAATCCAGTTAATTGAGGATGAGTAATCCCATTAAATTAAAATAAGATTATCCTGGTCCCTGACCCATCAACCAAACCACTGGTTTGAAATACAGATTTTTCACAATTATTCTTTTTAGTAGAAAACTCACATAAAGCTTTCTGTGGCTCCTAAATCTGCCCCCAGCTCAATAGAGATAGGTGCCTAAATATATTTAAATAGGGAGGCTCTCATTTTTTCTCTTCCTGCAGCTGTGGCTGCTCCATCCCTGGAAGTGTCCAAGGCCAGGTTGGACAGAGCTTGGAGCAACTGGATCTAGTGGAAAGTGTCCCAACCCGTGGCAGGGGGTGGAATGGGATGAACTTATCCCTCACAGCCCAAACCATTCTGGGATTCTTTATGAATCTTATTTCAATGGAAATTTTGCATTAATAAACCCCTAAACTTAGACTGATAAGAGCCTTTATTAAATCACAACAAATACAGCTCAGGTAAACACTGTTGAGTTTGCTTCCATCTGCCCTTAAAATTTTGGCAATTAGCATGGCTGGTGATTGCTAATTAAAGCCCAGCCGGCTCTGCTGAGTGAGTATGTTTGCCTTATGTGCTGTTTTTGCTCATTGCAGTCTCTGGAGTACAATATCTTCGAGGGCATGGAGTGCCGTGGATCTCCCCTGGTGGTGATCAGCCAGGGCAAGATTGTGCTGGAGGATGGCAATCTCCACGTCACTGAGGGCTCTGGGAGGTACATCCCCAGGAAACCCTTCCCTGACTTCGTTTACAAGCGCATCAAAGCCAGGAGCAGGGTGAGTGTCAATGGTTGGCTGCACATTTGTTCTCTCCCTCTGACAACCCCGAGTTAAAGTGGCTGGAAAACAGATGCTGTCCCCTGGCTCAGGCCACACTGCTGTTCCCTGGATGAGAGCCACATTTGTCTCATTCCTCTTTCATTTTTGCTGTTCACTCAAGTCATTACAGGAATATACTTTGCGTTGAGCTTGGGTTTTCTGCAGGTTTTAATTTTCCTCTGTCTGAGGACAGCCGAACTGAAAATGTGTCCAGGAACCCTCGAATTTGGCCGTGTCAAACTACCCAGAACCGACCAGGTTTCTCCTGTCACAGAGGTCCCAGGAGAAGTTACCATTAGCATTTATATATCAAAGCTCTCAGCAGCAATTTAGAATTGTAATTTATTGTTACAGATATGTTATGCTGCTTTCCCTTTTGGCAGATACGATCAGATGCTCTTGTCTGGTGACTAGTGAGTCACAGGCACAGCCTACAACTGCTGAAAAGGAACAATGTTCTATTTTTAAGAGGCTAAAATAGTTGGAAAGTGTTTCTGTAAAATGCACACATTCAAAACTGAATCGGTCTTTTGATATGCCTGAATTTGCCTGACAGGGGAGATGACACTGAACTCAGCTGCTGAGAATTGAAGGAGTTTAGTTATAGGTGAAATCATTTCTAGGGAGAAATTATTTTGCTGTTTGAAGTGTTGCCCTCTCCTGGACAACTCCTGAGCTGTGCTGGTTCTGGTGGCCGCAAATGATCCTCCCACTCCTTGAAAATCATCTTTCTTTGATTGTTCTTTTGAAGACATTGCAAGTAATCAAAATTACAACCCGGCATAATTTAGCCCCATGGAGAACAGATCCCTGGTTTCTGCTGTGTCCTCCCACAGAAATACATGTCTGACCTATAAATCCAATTGGGCAGCATCTCAACTGGAATAATTGCATTTATCCCAACCTGCAGCTCCAGGGCTGGCTATTGAAGCCAGCCTGGCTCCTCTGGGCTGCCCTGCTGGTCTCAGCACTGCTTGGCTTTTTGGGAATGAGTAATAAGGTGCATTTGAGACCTGTCAGAAGCCTTTAATCCAGTGGCAGGTAGGTTGGGATCATTAAAGGACAGCACCTTTGGGGCAGGGGACAGACTGGCTGGAGCCACAGCACATTCCACGTCACATACTAATTAGTAGGCATCTTATCCTGCACAAAAATCTAGAGCCAAAATAGGAATGTATGCTGTTCCCAATTCACAGTACTGCACAGCAAGGATGATCCAAAAGTGGGGTTTTGGGAGTGCAGAGCAGCCAAGTGCATATTGCCAAGGAGCCTTGGGGTGCTCTTGGACTCAGAGCACCTCAATTCTCCATGGTGGAAGGTGTTGAGCTGCACAAACATTGGTTTTAGCTTGTAGGAGAATAGTTGTTTGCTGCAAAACTGTTTGGGTTGGACAGAGACACAGACATGTTTTATATAGATAGATTTATATAGATATGGATATAAAATAGGAATAGATGTAGATGCAATACAGATATAGATAGAAACATATAGATATGATGTAATACAGATATAAAATAGATATAATACAGATATAGAGCTAGGTATTAAATAGAAATACACATCATATAGATGTAGGTGTAATACAGATATAAATATGTTACAGATATAAACATATATAGATATAGATATGGAGATGATATAGATGTAAAATAGATATAGACAAAATCTAGTTATAGATACAAAATAAATATAGATAGAGAGCAGCTCCCCAGGGATCAGTATAGAGGAGACGCTGTGTGCTTTCAAATTCTCTTACCAACAACCAATCCCAAAATGTGTGCCATTGGCTGGGCCACATCTGGGCAGCTGTTGGGCTGTGTTGTGGCTGTGTTTTAAGGTTGTGTTGCACTCTCTCCCTGCAGCTGGCTGAGCTGCGGGGGGTGCCCCGAGGCCTCTACGATGGCCCAGTCTGCGAGGTGTCGGTGACACCCAAAACGGTCACACCAGCGTCCTCAGCCAAGACCTCTCCTGCCAAACAGCAGGCACCGCCCGTGAGGAACCTGCACCAGTCTGGGTTCAGCTTGTCTGGTATGTGGTTTTGGGAATGATTTATTGCTGAGTGGTTTATTGCACTGAAATCATGGCTGGTTTGTGCTCCCATGCTCTGAGTTCATTCTGCTGGGATAGGGATGGAATCAGAGAGGCTGTGGGGGGGCTTTTAGCTGGGAGCTTTTCCCTTTAGGGAGGAAGAAGAGTAGTACAGGAGCTGTCCTAAATTCCTGCTTCTTCTCATGATGTCACACGAATGCTGAACACTCCAGTGTGTTCTGGGCTGAGTCCTCAGCTGGCTGTCTAGAGAGGGCAGATCATAGAATCCTGGAATAATTTGGGTGGGAAGAGACCTTAAAGCTCATTCAGTCCCACCCCCTGCCATGGGCAGGGACATCTTCCACTACCCCAGGTTTCTCCAAGCTGCATCCAGCCTAGCCTTTGACACTCCCAGGGATGAAGCAGCCACAGCTCCTCTGTGAATTTCACCCCAGCCCTCCCCACCCTCACAGGGAGGAATTTCTTCCCAATATCTCATCTAACTCTGCCCTCCTTCAGCTTAAAACCATTCCAACTGTGTTTAGAAATGGGAATTGTCTGGTTTTAAGAGGCTGTAGCAAAAAACCCGTTTTTTAAAGATGACACAAACTTCAAGAGAACTTTGCCAGCTGAGAGCAGCTGTGGATCTGGGATGTGGAAGATTTGATTTCTCAGCCGATGTTCCAGTTGCAAGAAGGGGAGACTACAGAAAGAGATAGGAAAGCTGGCTAAGGGATAATCATACATCCAGCTCTTACCTGTGCAGGGCTGGGTGCTTCAGGCACTGAGGGCAGAAATATTATTAATGCAGAACAGGTTTCAGCAGAATTAAGGCAGTGTGGGCCAGTGAAGGCTTTTCCTCCAAAGACAGAATCACAGAATGGTTTAGGCTGGAAAAGCCTTCTAAGAGCAAATCCAACCATTAAGGCAGCATCAAAGTGCCACACCCACATGGATTTTAAACCGGCAGAGTTGGTGACTCCTCCTCTCTCTCCCGCAGGGGCACAGATCGATGACAACATCCCACGCCGCACGACCCAGCGCATTGTGGCCCCGCCGGGTGGCCGTGCCAACATCACCAGCTTGGGCTAAGGACCGAACCCTCCTGTGCCCACCGGGTACACCCTGGGGGGACTGGGGCACCTGGAGACCCTTTTTGATTCTTTTAGAGCCTGTGACAGTTACTGCGGGCACCCAGAGTGGGGAGGGGCTGAAGTAAAAGCACCTCTTTCAGTCCCCTCAGGTTCCTTCCTCATCTTCACCAACCCCTCGCACTTCCCCCCCCCACCCCAGCCCTTTACACATTTAAAGAAATAAACCGTGTTTTGACACCTCTGACATGAAAGAGTAAATGTAAAGAGGGTATTTGAGATACGTGGTCTCTGTCCTATTCAGCATCTTTCTTTTAGTAAAGGAAGGATAAAGTGAATTTCCCAGGAGCTGCCTTCAAGACACACACACACACAAAAAAAAAGAAAGAAAAAAAAATAAATGCATAAAAAAATCTTTTTTTTTTTTAATGTCAAGCAGAAGAGTATTTCAAGGGTTTTAAACTGGATATTCTGTAGGGTTCTGTGTTCCAACAGAATTAGCTAGGCAAGCACGAAGGGACAGGAATCCCAGCCTGTCTATGGCCATTCTCCACCACCAGCGCTGAGATCACTAGATGCTGCCAGGAGAGAGAAACAGGACCCAGCACTAGCAATGGCAGAGAACATCACCCCAGCCAGTGGGTGAGCCAGAATCCTTGGGGACTTCCGTTCTGTTCAGTTGGTTTTTCCTTGGTTTCATTTTTCTTCTGGATTTTGCTGCAAATTAGGTCCTTGAGGAAACTTTTTTTTTTTAATGTTTGTGCGTGTGTTTTCAATATGTTTGAATCATTGTGTTTACGAAGCCTTATCTGAGAACTGGGAATCTCCCTGTTCTTCCCAAACCTCATCCAAATCACAGACTCCCGCCAGTGTTACTGCCACTGCCACCCTGGTACTTCAGGTGTCCCTTAGTTGCATTTTCCAGCCATTTCTTGTCACATAGCTGCAGTAAGGGCATGGAGCAGGTCCATAGGATCTTCAGTCCATCAGGTCTTGAGCTGGTGCAAACAGAGGAGCTGGACACCATCTGAATTGCTAGGATGGAGTATCTGGAAGAGTTTGTAGCAGTTTTTCTTCTGTCCCTGAAGGTGGATACAGACAGGCAGAGAGCTGTGGGCAAAGAGCAACACGTTGCCTGAAAGGTTTTTGTAGCAGAAACTCCCTCCCTGGCCATCAAGGAAAGGTTATTTAAAGCTTTGAGGGCTTATCTTTAGCTCTCAAAGGGCAGTCAGGGAGTGTGTGCTGAGCACCTGTGGCAATTCCATTCCAGGCCCAGCTGCTGTAACTGGGAGCTGGCTGGGTCCCCAGCAGCTGAGAATCTCTTGTACGAATGTCACAGCTACCCAGCCCTGCAGAAGTCCTGCACATCCCCTTGGGAAGGCCTGGCTGTTCCCCACCCTGCCTCACATGCCTAGGATTTGAGACACCATCAGTGGTCCTTAAAGGAATGCCTCAGCTTTGGGGCAGCCAGCAGGGTCTGGGTGTTTAACCACCCTCTGGGATTAAAGGTCTGGTAGCTCTGGGACAGGGAGGCTTATTGGTTTTGGGACATTGGAGGATAAACCAGTGCCATGAGATCCCCACTTAGGCATAGCTGGAGGGCTCAGCAGTCCCAAGGACTTGTTTTAGCACAGAGAGCTTTTATTACCACAGCGTTGCCTCCACTGTTTGCCTGCCCTGGGACTTGGCTGCATCTTGTGCTCCCTCTTCTCTTTGTGCTTTGCCACCTCCATCAACCTTGTTTGTCCGTAGCTGTATTTTCTTAAATGGTGTTTACAGGTTCTTTTAGGAAGAAAACCTATATATATATATGAAGGCTTTCAAGATATGAGTACCAAATTTGTTGTTATGAGGTATCAATGCTGGGACTTGCAAAGTTTCTGGAAGCTACTTAGCTACCTAAACCCTCCCAGCTGCAGCACCTAAACTCTTTAGGCCCCTTTGAACACGAAAGTTAAGAAAAACTTTGCCATATTTCTCCATGCATTTTGCATTTAGATTCAACTCCTGGGTCTTCTAGTTTTGCATAAAGAGTTTGCACTTTTTTTTGTTAAGTAATCCATGAACTTAATATATATATTGCAGCTATTTTCATTTTTAAATATTTTTCTTTGTCACCTGTATGTTAAAATCAATTTGAACGAGTTGGGGAGAAAAAAAAAAGAATTGTAGATCCGTTTCAATTCTACGAAACACTTGCGGCTCTTCAGTATTCACTTAAGTCTTCCTTTTTTTTTCCTTCACTGACTCATAATAACTTGTTAAAATTTAATTTGTTCTTGAAAAGGAAAGAAAAAAATCACAAAAAAAAGTTTTTTGCAGGCTATGTAAGCATGTTTTTTCTGTGAGAGCTCGTCCGCTTTGTGTCTGTTTAATGAATGTCATATGTAAATGCTAAAAAAAAAAAGACAATGACTTAATGAATTAATTAATTAACCGCAGTGACTTGAAGCTCTAAAAATAATAAAAGAAAAAAGTAGGATTTAATACTAGCTGGATTTAACCCTTGGATTTGTGATTGTGAACCATGAGTGGAGGAGCTGTAAGTGCTAAAGCTGATCATGTGTGTAGACAAAGAGGAGTACTGATATTTGACCATTGTTTCAATGGCAAAAACACCCCCCCATCCCAACCCCAAGTCTTGTGTTTTATTCCTTAAGAACTCTGTGTTATATTACCATGGGAACTCCTAATAAAGACAAAATGTTGTTGTTTCAGTAGGTGCACCTGTGTCTTGAGGCGCTGCGTGTTGTGTGTCACTGTGTTCTGGGCTGTTGCCTTCAGCATGGACAAACAGCCCTGAAAACCAGGCTGGGGTGGGCTGATGTGGAGATGTGCAGGGGCAGAGCTGGAGAGGAACTCCCATGGTGATGGTAAAGATGAATTGATGGGCCACAGAGTAATTTTCTCTGGAGAAAGCAAGTTGTGACTGAGGGCACTTTGTTTAAAACAGCATTTGGCAAAGCAGAGACAGTTGCCTGAAAAATCCTGGCTCTGCATTGCATGGATCACTGGTGGAATGTGAGCAAAAGCCCCTAAAGGTATTGGCATAGCTCTCAGCCCCCCAGTGTGGATCTGCTTGGACCCTCTGCCACCCAAGGAATGGGGAAAAAAATCACAGTCGTAAATAGGAGCCACAGGCAGCAGGTGAGTGGGGAGAGTTGGAGCTGGGAACAACTCCAGTGTAACTTGGGGTGGTGGTGCTTGGGAGTTACAGGAAAAACACCAGTGGAACTTGGGGCGGTGGTGGTTGGATGTCACAGGGACAAGCATCCCTGTCAGCTGCTCAGAATGTTGGATGATGCATTCCTACAATCACCAACTCAGCCCTCTGGGGGATCTTCCCCCAAATCTGAGCACAGCTGAAGTTTGCGACTGTCTTTGTGAGGAGTTCTAGCTCTTGTTCCTCATCCGAGCAAACCCAAATGTTGGGGTGCTCTGTGAAATGAATTGAACTTCCTCCACACAGCTTTAAACCTGGCACCCCACAGAGTGGCTTTTCCTTATTATCTTCTGTGAAGGGGTCAATGGTCATCCCCTGGTAAAGAGACCTCTGGTTAACATGAGGATCCTGGCTCTGGCACCAGTGACATGCTGTTATTTGGCTACTGGCATAATAAATAAAATATTAGTATCTGTGCAATCAGGTCCCATGGAGCAGGGTTGGTAGGTAGCTGTATATAAGATTTATCAGCTAATCCCAACCATAATATCCCAGTGAAAGATGCATTCAGCCTGGAGCACTGATACTTGGTTAACACACACCTGCAGAGTGTCCATTTGGTTTTATTCTATCATTATTTTTTTCCTCCAGCACCTGAATTGGAACAGAAGGAACCTCTTCCTGAGGAAATAAATGTCAGGGACTCAGGGAAGCTATTGGAACCTGGCAGTGTAGAGAAGGTTTTGAGGTCAGGAAGAATTGCCAACAGCCAGATCTAAATGCAACATGTGCTGTGGGACTGAGGCAGGGAGAAAGCTCAGGAGGCTATTTGGGTCAGTGGGGCAGCGCTGGTTTGGTGCTGCACAGGAGCACAGGAATAGTTGTATTTGGTCAGCCCCTTAATCCAGGTAATTCCTGATCTGGCAGCCCACAGCGCATTAATAGGTGCTAATTTCGTTCTCTGCCTGCCCATTGTGTAAGGCCCAAATTAGATTTAATCTGACCTTAACATCAGTGGAGTGTTCTGTGGCTGAAAGGAGAAGAAATAAAGTAGGTGATGAATGTGACTGACCTGGAACAGGAACTGTCAGTTATCAGAGATGGGGACAATGCATCCTGCTTTATCCCTTGGTGGCAGAGCAATAAATGTCACTGTACTATAGAAGCTTTAGGATCCGTTTTGCTCAGCGCCATCAGGTGGCAGCAGGACGTGGGGAAAGGTAAAGGTCCAGCTCCCTCAAGGCATATGAATCATCTCGGGAATGATCTAGGATGTAATAAATGTGGAACATGCACAGGGCTTATAATTACTGTGATGTGATACACACATGCATCCTGTCGGTTATATTAATATATTGGAGGGTATTTCAATGTTAAAGATATATTAATGACCTAAATGTGTTCTCTTCATGTTAAAGCCTCACAGGACACTTGTCTCAAATCAGATAGAGAGCAAGTTATAAACTTTACCCATCAATTTACTACATCAAAGAACACCCAGACTTTCAAAAGATCTGGAGAAGGACTTTTGACAAGGCCCTGGAGTGCCAGGACTGGCTTCCCACTGCCACAGGGTAGGATAGATGGAATATTGGGAAGCAAATCCTCCCTGTGAGGGTGGTGAGGGGCTGGGATGGAATTTCCAGAGAAGCTGTGGTTGCCCCATCCCTGCAAGTGTCCAAGATTGTTGTGTTGCAGGATTCATTTGGTGTGTTCTGTTACCCCCTAAAGCTATAATGGTTCGGTCCTGGGACCCGCCTTCCCCCTCCCCTGGAACCTCTCCCTCTGAGAGTGTCAATTTGTTCTCTCCTCCCCTGTTTCCCTGGTTACCTTCTGTCAATCCCTCCCCAAGTTCCTGTCCATCACCCACTGTCTCCTTCCCATATTCCAGAAAGTTCTCCTTTCTTCGGTGGGTGATTGGATCGGGAACAAGGGTCCCTCCCTGTCACATTCCCTACTGGCTAGCCGGCATGTTTCTCATGAGTTTGTTCACTCCCCAGTTTCTCCCTCATTGGTCAATGTGTCGGGTTCCCCCCCCCTTTATAAGCTGCTGTATTCCTGCCTCGTGGTCCCTGCTCGGCTGGTGCACTGGAGTAATAAAAGGCTCTGGATTTTACCCCCGGGAAGGGTCCCTCTCTTCTTTCTTCTACTTCGCCTGCCTGCTGCTCCCTGCTGCCCCTTGCTGAGGCGCTCCCGGGACGCCCCGGCGCATCTAGGGAGTGCCCCCCCGGCTGTCGGCTGCCGTGCCTTCAGCTCAGCCGGCGAGACCTCCTCCCTGCCTGAGGGAGTAGAGAAACTCGGACAGCAGCACAGCACAAGATCAGGCTGGACAGGGCTTGGAGCAACCTGCGTCATGGGCAGGTGTCCTTGCCCATGGCAAGGGGTGGGACAAAGTTCCCTTCATTAAAGAGATAAAGTAAGAAATCAGAGGAAATTATTTTTTCTCTTCCATAACCCAGGCCAGAGGAGGTGCACTCTGCTAATTCCTGTGAACTGTGACTTCCAGCTCTGGCACTCTGGCTGTGAATTTACCACTCTGTGCGTGAATGTGTTGTTCTTTCCACAAGCATTTTTTTGACCATTAACCACTAAAACTTGGCGAGTGCCTTCCAGTGTTGACTTAAGAAGCCTCAAATGGAAGGAAATCCCTTGGTAATTTATTCCATGGATTAAACATCTTCATGGTTCATTTTTCTCTGCTTCTGATCTGAACTGGCCTGCTTTGTATCTCTTGCCATCAGTTCTTGCTCTGCATTCTCACAATAAAGGAAGACCCCCCTGAGATGTGTGGGTCTGTTCTCTGGGATCTGTTGAAAGCTGGGGGCTCGTGTCTGGAGCCAGCCTATCCCCCCCTCCTGGGGCTGTGTTCCATGGAATGATGAGAACAACCAGTATCAGAGAACCAGGGACTGGGTTTGGTTTGGAAGGAACCTCAAAACTCACCCAATCCCACCCTCTGCCATGGGCAAGGACACCTACCACTACACCTACCCAGGCTGCTCAAACATGGCCTTGGACACTTGCAGGGATCCAGGGGCAGCCACAACTTCCCTGGGAAATCCATCCTCGCCCCTCACTATCCTCACAGGGAAAAATTTCTTCCTAAAATCCCACCTAACCCTGCCCTCTGGCAGTGGGAAGCCATTCCCTGTGTCCTTTCCCTCCATGTCTTGTCCCCAGTCCCTCTCCATCTCTCCTGGAGCCCCTTCAGGCCATGGAAGGGGCTCTGAGCTCTCCCTGGAGCCTTCTCCTCTTCAGGTGAACACCCCCATCTCTCCCAGCCTGGCTCCAGAGCAGAGAGGAATCTGCTCATTAAATCCACCCGGTATTTGCTCCTCTCATTTCCACAGGAGGGCACCAGATACCCGTGTTTAAATCGAGTTTTTATTCCTTTCCTGAGGCTCTCGTTTTCCCTCCGGTTCGCATCACTTGCTTCCCAAAGCACAGAGGCCTTGGCATTTTTATATGTGGCTTTTCAACACCAAAACCCGCCATATTTCACATATTATCATGGATTAGATAAATGCTGTTTCATGCACATCTGAAATAATCTCTTTCACCTCCCCCCCCCCCCCCCCCTCCGACCAGCAT
>NW_024506332.1:0-81988 GCF_017590055.1 Onychostruthus taczanowskii | reverse complement strand
AAAAATTTCTTTCCCCCCCCCCCCCCCCCCCCCCCCCAATCAAGTCTGGCTGTAAGTATAATAGGAAATGCTATTTTTCACAGCATTTTTAAATTTACACACATACTTCTGCAGCAAGTTTTGCAAGTGATTGTCCCCATCAGAGCCACCCCCACAGGATTTTATGCAGACTCTTTGCATGATTTTTGTACAAAACAGTCTAAGCAAGGTGAAATCAGCTGCACCCCTCTCCCTTCATGACATCAAGCAAGTAGGAAAATGTCCTGGTTTGTTTATAAATATTCCTGTGAATTTTTTTTTTTTTTCCTGCAGGACAGAGACAAATATACAATGGGAGAGGTAGAGAGAGGAGGTGGGTATCACCTGGGTGTTTCTGAAACAGGGAGGACACACCAGGTGCCAACTCAAACAGCAACAGGGACCTGGACGGTGACTGAGTGACATTTGACTGCCACAGCTCCAGACAGCACTCAGGCTCCTAGCTCCGAATTCCTGGCAGTTCCCAGCAATGGCTTGTTTTGAGTGATACCTCAAAAAGCAGGCACATCATTGGGTGTAAAGTGTCCTCCCTTTCCAGGCCATTGCACATTGCCCCCTGGTTAAGGGAAATGGTCCCAAGGGCACAGTGTGGCTAAGACCAAAATTATCCACAGATTGACCAAAGCTCTCCAGAAACTGCTGTGGTTTGCTCCTCTCTGATTCCCTGCCCTCCCTAAAGCCTGGTTTGTGGTAGGATCAAGCTTTCCCAGGCTCTGGGCCAGGTGGTGTAATGAAATAATATCCCACATGTGTGCTTTAATCCAGTTTTATTTTGTCTTTTCCTCTGATAACTCAGAGCAGCCTGACTGCTTGGGTGCAGGGGGTACCCCATGGGGGATGTGACCAGGGTTTAGCAGTCAATTTAAAATCTCCTGGGAATTTTATAGTGTAAGAAAGAGTGAAAAAACTCCCATAAATCAGGCAAGGGGAGGGGATGAGCCCTTCTAGGACAGGAGGCTTGGAGGGATCACCACTAATTTTCCCACCTCCTTCCTCTAATTAGGGACACCTTCCTCTATCCCAGAATGCTCCAAACCCCATCCAACCTGGCCTTGGACACTTCCAGGGATCCAGGGGCAGCCACAGCTTCTCTGGAAATTCCATCCCAACCCCTCCTCACCCTCCCAGTGTTCCCGAGGTTGTGTCCCTGCAGGTGACATCCTTCCCTCTAGTGTGCCAGGGAGGGATCTGTTTGTTTGCAGCAGACTATTTTTACAGCACCTGAATTCATCAATCTCTCCCAAAAATAACATTGGAGGCACGTGAATAAAAATATTCCACCTTGTGATGAATAGGACTCAGCACCCCAGCAAGAACTTTATTCACTTGTGTTTTTCTGGCAAAAATCCTCAATCAATGCCAGCAGCAAAGTTTTTCTGGAAGGGGGAGGGAAGGGACCTCTTTTCCCTGAGCTACCCTTGATTTACTGTGATGAGAGTTTTAATCAAGCCCTTCTTCCTTTAAGCCATAAGTCCTTGGAGCAGAGCAGGAACAGTCTTTCTGAGGGCTTGCTGACAGAAATTCTGAGTTTTCGAGATTATTACTAAAAAATGGGGTCTTGAAGAAGGTTTTTTGGGGGTTGGGATATTTATTTTATTTTTTTCAGGTACCAGTCCACTGCCAAATAATGTCAGATGGTGGAGGACATTGTGAACCCCTCATTGAGATCTATAAAGAACAGCTGTAAGCATGCCTCATAAATTACTCCAAGGGTTATGTTCTCCCTCCTTTGTGTTCAAATTTAATTTTACTCATCTGGTTCTCAGCTTGTGCTGCTGTCTGGGAATCTTGGGTAGAAATCAAGGAAGTGACAAGGCTGCCACTCTGCAAGGAAGATTTCCACTACAACAGGCACAAACCAGTGCTGCAGAGAGACCCCCAAACTAATGCCAGAGCTGTTCCCCTTGGACTATCCCCCCAATCCACTATTCCTCTCAATCCACTAACTGGCTGGGTTTTGTACCTGAAATAAAACACAAACCATGATGGTCCTGAGCCATGCTCTGTGTAGGAAACCTATGGCCAAGTTCTTTTTCTCCCCTGAATGGTGGATTGGTTTTTCTGAAGATGCTGGAGGGAGAGGATGTTTCTGGCTCAGGCTTTTAAGAAGGCTAGAAGGTTGAAGACAAGCAAAACCATGACAATGGAAGGGAAAGTTACTTCCTGACATCTCAAAATAACTGTGGGACAGCCAGAAGTACAGAGGGACTGTCTTTGTCACAGAGTGTTGGTTCAAGAGGCACAGACCAGCCCAAAAGGAAAGCAGGACTCAGATGGTGGGTGCTGTGTGGGTCTCAGTGCATGTGTGAACACATAGCTTCTTGTAAAGCTTAAAAATTTGGCCACCCCTTAAAAATTAAAGCTTAAAATTTTGGCTACCCCTGCCTTGGCCAAAGTAACCAATGGCATGGCCCTGTGTGGCCTGGAGAGGCCTCTGCTTGTGTATAAACATGGCCATGGCTAAAACTGATGAACTGGCAGAGTAGAAATGTGACCCCAACAGATACTTATTGTTCTGTGTAAAGAAAGATGAGCCTGGATGAGGATTTATGGCCCCAGTGCCCTGGTTTAGGGCAAATTTGGGAGAAAACCTTCGAAGGGGCTCCTCTAGAAAGCAGATTCAAGTGGCCTCTCCCCCACATGGATCGGGAAAATATTTCCTTGGAGAAACATGGAAAAAAACCCTGTTTATTTAACAGGCAAAGCATTTACCAGCACAAACATTGAACAATATTAAACAATAAAACCTCTGGCCACTTTGAAAAGATGACAAACTCACAAAGTCCCTCCGTGGGCTGTAGCTCAGCTCAGTCTCTGATCAGTCCCTCTGGCACTGGAAATGCTGCGGCCTAGGCCCGGCCCGGTGGCCACAGGAGCGAACTGCCGGTGCTCTCCGGGTGTTTAAACAGGTTTAAACAGCTCCAATTAAAAGAGAAACCACAGTCCAGGGAACTTCTCTGCCTCAGCTAGCTATAAGCAAAGGAGGGCTCTGTCCTGCCGTCTGTCCGTGCTGCAAACAACACAGTCCAGGAGCAGGAATGTGGAGGAGTGAGTGGAGTTTCTGAAAACAAACACTGCACTTCTTGTCTGCCCCGCTTCGCTCTCAGAACCAGTCTTTAATGTGCAAAACTTATTTCTGGGCTAAACAGGTGAATGAAGATGCAAACATCATAAAGTCGCCCCAGGACACCAAGCCTGGCTTTTTTTTAGGATTTACAGCCCTACCCTGGCCACTGCCATGGCACGACAGGTTCTGATGGAGAATGATGATAATGCTGCATTTGGGTAAATTATCTCCATCACCTCTGGATGTCGATGCCTCTGGAGATGGGACTGTTATAAATAAAGTTGGCTTTTGTAGGCAAGTTTATGAATTGTTAATGATGTAATTTTATTTTAAATTGTTAATTAATGTAATAGATTGGTTACTTAATTCATGTAATAAGTTATGAAGTAATGGGATGTAGAGTTGAATGTACTGTAATATGAATGTATTCCCACTAGAGGGGGAGGTGGTGAAGTCTGGGTAAGGGAATGTTCCAGAGGGTTACCTCATGTGATTATAACATTAATATGGGCTATGACTGGAAGACTAGCCAGCCAATGGAGCCTCAGAATTCCAGAATGATTGGCCAGAAATGCACCATCTTATGGACCAACCAACAACCTGGAAAAGGACCAATCAACGCATGGATTGAAAGTGCACCAATCGTGCACCTCTAAGAGACTTTAAAAACCCTGGTGCCGAGCACTTGGAGGTCTTTATAGGGTACTTGGGTCCGGAGAAACACCTTCTTGCAGAAAAATTTTTAGTGTTACTTCTGGCTTGTTGTGTAAGCCTTAAGCTTACCTTGGGACCTCGTCCTCTGCTGTTCTCGGGCTTAATAAACAGGCACTTTATCTTTTCAAGATCATCAGCCTCCTTTAATTTCTTTTTGCCTGTTTGCCACAGGACCTTCTGTGCAGCTGTTGCCTCTGACAGAAATTCAAGTGGAGAGGGATGGGGAAGAAAAATCCAGGGGACAAACAGCTGAAGAGCAAAGAGCCTCGAAACGAGAGGGGCTGCAAGGCACTTGTTCAGCTCCTAAGAGAGAGAGAAGGTGCTGGGCTCAGGTACCCTAACAATAGCGATTTAAGATGGGAATCCCTGTCCCCCTCTCCCAGCAGGAAGTCTGGGTTAAGGAAGAGCACCTGCCATGAGGATTTTGCACCTGGAATACCCATAGGAATGGTAAACACAGAGTGCCTTGCCCTAGACACCACCTGTCCCTCACAAAACCAGTGTTAAAATTCAGGTTTTTTGTTATCTTTTACAGAAGTGGCCAGATTGAGTTATTAATTTTAAAATAGTTTAAAATACTTTATATGATATATATTATAGTTAAATATGTATTGTGTTTAAATGTACTGTAGTTAAATATATTAAATCTAAATATATTTAAATATATTACATTTAAATATATTGTATCTATATATATTATATACACTGTAAAATACATAAAATAAATATTAGAAATAAATATGAATAATTTGAAATTTAAAAAAAATCATAGGCTTAAAAGAGACTGAAAATGAAAAGATCAATTTTCACCTCCCTTCTCACAACCTAGTGGTGATTTCAACAACACAGACCATGTTTTTGATGGCCAAATTGCTCTGGCTTTCACCAGAGTTAAAAAATCAAGGAGTAGAGAAGCTCTCTTTACCCTGACCAGCAAACCCAGGAGGAACCCAACTCCTCCACGGACCTTTTGCAATTTTTGGGATCTCCAGGCAATCAGTCCTTACTAAACATCATTTTTGTGGTGCTGCAGAGTTGTGTTGGGCAGGGTCTTCTGACCTTGTGAATAATGGAGGATTCATCAGTGCAGCCCTGAAAAATCTCCCACTTTGTGTAGCTGAACAGGTCAGAATATGGGAACAACAGAGAGGCAAAGTAGGAAAAAAAAAAAAAAAAAGTTCTTGCCCTTTTTGCTCCAGGGGAGCCCCTCTGTCACTGCAGGCTCACCTTCCCAGCACACTGAGGTTGGCTGGTGGGGTTTTTTTCCTAATCCAGTTCTAGTGCAGTTTTTCTTGATACTTGATTTTGCAACAGCCACCAGAGGGCAAAAATCCTTCATCCCCAGCTGCAGACATCTCCCTGTGCATCCATCCTGGACTGAAAACACGCTCACCCAAACTACCTATATCAATGAGAGGATTTACATCCATTTCAGTGCTCTTTGGATTGTGTCCTAGAGTTCTTTAAAAACCACAAAGCAAAGCCAGCAAGATGTTTTATATAAACTTAGAAACAAGGTTTTATAAAAGCCCCTGCAAGGCTGCAAAAAGCCCCTGGCATTTATATGCTTTGGGTTTTGCTGTAACCTGTCACTTGGCTATGAAATGGGCCATTTTATTTATAATAAATTTATTTTCTAAATACCCAACTTGTTATGAACCAACCATGGCAACGGAGGGGACACAATCCAAACCCCTGAAACTTTTGTTTTAAATATTCTTTGAAGAGCTGTGTCAGCCTGGTGCTGTAATGGGGCTGGCAAAGCTCATTCATGCTCCCATCCAAATGCAAGTGCCTGCAAGACAGCTTTAGGACATAATTTAGTGGAATGTGTTGGCTTCTGCTGGGTTTTAGGCATGGATGCAGCTCCCTGCCTGGAGTGGCAAAGGATGGAGCCTGAGGGTTGAAATCCCAGGGGAAGAACCCCACTCCTGATCACAGAACATGGAATGGTTTGTGTTGGAAAGGACCTTAAAGCTCATCCCTGCCGTGGACAGGGACTTTCTTCACTAGACCAGAGTCTAAGTCCATCCAACCTGGCCTTGGACACTTCCAGGGATGAAGAAGCTAGAGCTCCTCTGGGCAAATCCCACGCCCAGCCCTGTTTGACTGCCAGCTCCCATCACCAGCCCCAAAGACCTGCAGAAGGAATGATGGACATGACATTCCGACTGAGCACACCAGAACCTTTATTTTCCATAAAACTAGAAAAACCACAGGTTACTCGGAACACCCTCAGTTCTGTGTTGAGATTATTTCAGTCTTTAGGGCTGCCAAAACTTGCACTAAACCCACTTTGCTTGGTCACCTTTGCTTGGGAAAAAGCTGAGGAACATCTGAGCAGATAATATTGGGACACATTCCAGTTTGGCAGGGGAGTTTGCTCTCCACCATCATGGGAGAGGGGAAACTCCTATTTTGAGAAAGACCTCCTGCCTTCAGGCCTGGCCCATGAGTTTAGAAATCAGGTGAAATGCATGTGCCACAGGTCTGTGTGCACTCTGGGAGGGAAATCAATTACCCCTGGCTTTGTGCAGGGTGAAAGTATTCCCAGAGACAAGCACTTGTGGGGGAAGGATGTGATAATAACCAGCCTGAGATCCAAAGGAAGGAGAAAATAATCCAAAGACCTGGGAGAAAAAGGGAAGTTCTTCCTTTATGGCTTGGAGATGAGAGTGAACTGAGATAACATGGCATAGACAGGATTTTGACTGGAGAACCTTCAGTGAAGGCAGCATGAATGGAAGTGTCAGGCTGAAGGCACAGGGAGAACTCCCAGGAAAGCTCCCTTCTTGTGTTGCTTTCCTTCTCCAAAGACATTTAATTCATCAGGCACCAGTAATGAGTTGTCAGGCCATGTCCAGTCCTGTTGCTGCTGATTGCTGCACTTTTCTCTGGAATAAGCTGTGGTTTAAGGATAAAAAGAAATACAAAATGCTGTGGCAGCAGCTCTCTGGCCACAGAGAGCAACAGACAACCTTCCCGGGCATTTTCCTGGGGAAAGCTGTGAGAAAGCTCAGAGAAAAGAATGAGAAACTACTCTTACCTCCACTTGCTGCACCTGTTGTTTTTCACAGATGGAATATGTTATGGAGATTGTTTGTGGGTGATTTCTTAATTGGACAATGGATGGTGTTTGTACTGATTGACCAGTTAGGCCAAAGATGTATCAGACTGTCTGTAAGTGTTACGAGCTTCTTAATAAATATTGTAGAATATATGTATGAGATAGATAATAAAGCAATTGATCAGCCTTCTACAATCATGGAGTCAATGCTAATTATTACTCAGTTGGGGGTGTGTGGCGACAAAATGCTTCTTCTCATTAGAAGAAAAAGCCTCAAATAATGAAATATCTGTCTGAAAAAATGATCTGTGCTTTGTGCACTTTAAAAGGAGAAAAATATTTCTGGTTTTGTAGCTGTCAAAGATGTTTGGATTCCTAACTCTTTAGTGGTTTTTTATAATTTATGGCTCTTTGGTTGATTCCCTGATTTGTTCCGAGACCAGGCCCAAGATTTTGAGCCTGAGCTGTCATATTCTTTAGACACTCATCTAGTTTCATTAAAAGTCTTTTAGAGATTGTGTTGATTTGGCACAGACTGGTTTTTGATAGGGGGGGAGGGCAAAATAAATGGCTTTTCTGAGAAGCTGCTAGAAGCTTCCATCATGTCCAAGAGAACCAGTCTCTGATGACTCTGAAGATGGACATGCTACTTAGCTGATTAAGGAGGTTGGTAATGCCTCTGTGATGACATAGTTAAGAAGAAAATCAAAACAGCACACGTGCAGTTTTTTCCAGGGCTGGTGAGGTGCCGCTGCCGGGGCCATCCCTGGAGCCACCACGGCCACCTCCACCTCGGTGCAGCCTGCGGCAAGCCTTGCTTGCCTGGCCGCCCCTAGCTAGCCATGGCATGGGCAGAAGGGCAGGGTGGCAGAAGAACAGGGCGGCTTCTCCTTCCCGGTGCCCTGTATGAGGAGAGGCGTTACATAGCGCCAGCGCCACGGGGCCCACCACTGCCCGTGCCATGGCAGCAGGGCCACCTGGCTGGCAGAAGAAGCACGATGAGCAATTCCCAAACTTTCAACACTGTGAGATCTTGCAAGAATCTTTGCATTGGTGGAACTTGTACCTACAAGCAGCAATTTTTCTTACAGTCAGAGAAGAGGAGGAAGTGTGGACATGTGAGGGAAAACAACATGGTGGCCCCAAGGTCAGTAGAAAAGGAGGGGGAGGAGATGCTCCAAGTGTCTGAGCTGAGATTCCTCTGCAAGCTGTGGTGAGGACTATAATGAAACAAACTGCCACCCTGTAATGAATGAAGTCCACGGGGGATGCAGAGAACCACTTGCAGCCCACAGGAAAAGTGCTCACACTGGAGCAGATAGATACTAGAAAAAGCTGTGATCAGGTGGGAGACCCAAATGGAGAGATAGGGCCCCTGCTTCCAGAGACAGGAGAGAGGGCCCTTGCTTCCACATATAGAGAAAGAGAACCTTTGCTTTCAAACTAGAGCAGCCTATCCTTAGAGGACTGCACCCCATGGACTAGGGACCCACACCACAGCAGTTTTGGGAAGCCTGTTTGCCCATTGGAGGGATCCCATAGCATAGCAGAGACAAGACCCCTCTCCCTGAGCAAACAAAAGAAGATCTCAAGTGATGAACTGACCAAAACTCCCATGCCCTGTCTCCCTGCACTGTCTGTGGGAAGGAGGGAGGGGCTGGGGAGGTGGCGGGGTGGGGGGAAGTGTTTTGAAGGCTCATTTTACATTGGGATCAATGGGATGGGGTGGATGGTATGGGATCACATGAATGTCATCAATGGGATGGGATGGGATCAATGCTATCAATAGTATCAGTGGGAACAATGGGATCAATAGGATTATCCTACTCTGACTCTGTTAATGATAAATTTACCTTATAGCTTTAAATTCGGACCTGTTTTGCCCTTAGAGTTGAAGTCCTTATCTCAACTCATAAGCCCTTTGTTAATTTTTTTTCCCCTCTTCTCTGCCCAACTATGACAAACAAAGGTAAGCAAACAACTTTCATGGGTGCCTGGCATTTGGCCAGTGTCAAACAATGACAAGATGAAGAATTTGTCTTGGCTCTTGGCAATCTGTTTTGCTCTCCCCAATAAACAAAACACCTCTCATTTCTAATTTTCCTCTCAAACATGGACTTTTTTTAAAAATTAAGCAAAAAATTAAAAATGTTCTGTTTTTTTTAAAGACATCTGAGTGGTCACAAAGAGGATAGAAATCCCATTGCTGTGGTTTGCTGCTTGTCCTGAGCTGGTCTCAACCTGCAGGAAGGTGCTGAGTCATGTCACCAATACAGATCCCAAAGAGGCAGATTCCTTTTACTTTGGTCGTCTTAAAAAATATTTCTGGGGGGTTTTTAAATGATTTTCTCCCCTGTAGCTTAATTCCTTTGTCTTAGCATCATTCCAGTCTTCCCATTTACCCAGGAGTTCTCTCTTCTAAATTTAGACCAGGCTGTTATTCCCTTTCATAAGAAGTGCTAGGTTAAGAATAACTAGAAGGGAGAGTAGGAAAATAACCCCAGCTTCATTTTTCTTTCCTGATTTCCACATGTCCACATTTCCTCTTCACAGCAACTGAGCTTGGACCCCACTGGAAAATCTCTCCAAAGCTAATCTTCCCTCCCTCAAAAAAATTTCCTATATTGGAATAAACAAAATTAATCCCAAAACAATTGCAGAACCTTGGTCGTATAAAACAGGGAGAAGATACACTATTAGCTCACTGCAGTAATCAGAGTTTCATGGGAAGGGCTAATTTTCTGTGTCAGTCTCAACATTCCATGGTCACCTCAGTTAATTTCGAATGTTTTCTGCTGATGTTTCTGAGACTGAAGCTCTCCAAACCTGCCTCCCTCCGTGCCTCTGCTCTGGCATCTCCCAAGCTGCTGTGACCTCTTTGCAGAGCCAACACTCTATGTTCCTGTTTGGGATGAGCCCGTGGATGCCTGGATCAGCCTGCACATCCCTCAAGAGGCAGGAAGGGAGATTTTCCTCCCTGGGTGTAGCTATTGCCCAGCAGCAGTGGGATCAAAAATAAAATCCTCTAAGCTCACTGTCAGGCATAAATTGGTTATGCTGTGCAGTGGGGCAACATCCTGGTGTAAAATGGAATCAGGGTAAAATGGGAGGGCAAACTGGTGAGGGAAATTCTCTGCCTTCCCTGACTTTTCCCCCATTTTTGTGAGTTCCTATGGCACCACTTTCTCCTCCCAGATCATCTGACCCCAGCTTTGCTTCCAGACCACCACGAGATGGCAAAACTGCCCAAGACATTCCAGGGAATACAGCATATGTGCACTAGCCCGTTTGCTGTTTGCCACCTGTCTCCATAGACCCCAAATTGTAATTTTGTACCTGGCTTTCAGCAAAACAAATATCCTCAGGGAGGTGAACAGGGATTCTGGGGTGTTTAGACAGGATATCTTGGCAGCACTAGGGGCATATTGTTCTCAGGAGTCATCAGAAGCCTTGCAATATGTCTGGATCCATATAGAAATATAGCTTGGGATGAGATTTATATTCAGATATTTCCTGGGTAGACGCAGCAGGCATTTTGCAGGTGAAACAACAACCCAACCAAGCCTTGTAATTTAATTTAACTGCCTCTCTTTGGGGTATGTGTCATGCATTCAGAATCAGGCAGCTGAATTCCCAATCAAATGTTCCTTGGATAGAACAACAGAGTGTAAGTCATAGAAGTGCCTGAAAATAGCTTGCTAACAACCTCACAGAACCTATGCTTTTGGCAAAAGGAGGAGGCAATTTATGGGTCTGGCCTCAGTGCTCATAAATAAGTACATGTTCCTTTTCCTCTGCATTGACAGGGGTTTGGCTCTTCAGATTCTCTGTAATTTCTCATACACACTATAAATTCTCATACAATTCCTCAGGCAGTTGATGGGAATGCACAGACTTTTTGGGGATGTGAATTTAGCCTGTTTGAACTGGCACGAGTTCTCAGTGTGTACCTTGTGAGGAAATTCTTCCTGCGCTGAGTACTCCAAATCCACTTCTGCTTCACCAGCCTGAGCCCAGACATGTTTTACTGAACATGCTTGAAATATTGTTTTCCATAAAGGAAACAGCAGCAAACAAAAATTTTAGCTTCTCACCTTCATATTTTGTGATATCTGGTAGCAGCAAAAGGCCTTTTTGAAGTAGATAAACAGTAATGGTGTAATTGAAGTAGATAAATAGTCTGGAGTGGAGAAAAAAATAGGAAAAACAGCAGAAATACTTTGAGTTTGGTGGTTAAATTCAGCTGCCTCAGTGCAGGCCACTAGGCAGCAGTGCCTGAACTAAGTACTAAAAAAAACAGAATGAAAAGGTCTTTTTCTCTGTGATTATTCTGTGATTGGGCTCTGACAGAGTAACACTGAAAGCAGAAAAGAGTCAGTTTTCTAGGAGTGTAGAGGAATGTAAGGCTAAGGGAATAGGAAGAAGAATAATAGCAATAATAATGATAATGATCACAGAATCACAGAATGGTTAATGTTGAGAGGGGTCACTGGTGGTGTCACAACAGTAATAATAACAGTAATAGTAATATTAATAATAATCCCCAAATAGACCCCATTCATCTCTGAAATGGATCTTTTTTAGGATTTTTGAGAAAACAGTTTTTCTTGCAGGTCAGCTGACACACTGAATAATTAAATATGTAAGGAAAAGACAGGTTTTTATAAAAAATCCACCACATGTTAAGAAGTCCACAATGAGTGTAAGAACTTCAAAGCTTGAATACAAACAAAATCTTGGGGGATTGTAAGTGTTTTAGAGACAGGCTGCCCATTGCAGTGCTGGCTGTGTTCTCCCTGCTCACCAGGACATCTCTTTCACAAATACCTGTTTTCCTAAGGGGAACAACTCCCCCTGAGATCTCTTTTACATGATCCCATTGGAGTTCAGGGACGGGATACTGCTGGACTGGGCATCCTCAAACTATAAAAAGCCAGTGCAAGAAGTTCTCTTTTCCAAAATAGCTGATTATCTCAAATTTTTAGGATTAGATTAAATTATAAATTTTAAAAATATTAGCAGGGGTTTGGTGTCTTTTGCTTTTGGGGGTTTAATTAGAGATCCCTGTCTTTAACAATAATAAAGATTGTCCTCCATTTTCCAAGTGCTCAAGGAAAGAAATGCTTTTAAACCCTGGCAGTGCTCCTTCCTCATGCCCCCTCCTGCACCACAGCTCCGGATATAGCACCATTAGTTTGAGATTTTTATGGCTCTCAGGGGAAACTCAGAACATTCCTGAAACTGAAGTAGCATTTTGGAGTCCCTGAGCTGGAGTTTATCCTCTTTCAAGGATAAATCATGGGAGCTGCCAACAGAGAGGATACTTGGTTTAAGAGGCAGGGGATCAATAAACACCAATACTCTTCCTTGACTCATTAATAAATACTAAATATTTCACCTCAAAGTAGCTCAGAGTGATTTCCAGCAGTGAGTTGATGATAAAGAAGCATCATAACTGGAGGGAGGGAGTGGTGGCAAAGAACTCACTTGTCAAGAAGGCTTTGCTTGCTGCCAGCTGCCTCCATCTCTGCAGCTGGAATGGGGGGAAAAAGGCCAGGGAAGGAGCAGGTAGCAGCTCTTCAGCTTTGTGTTAACACCAAACATCACAGTGCAATTGTGGATGGTGATAAATAAAGGGTTTTTAGTGATAGAAAATTCTCAACCAGAAAAACAAAACCTTTTAATATAACATAGCCCTAATTGGGCTGAAATACTGATGTAGGTTTCGTTGAGTGCAAGGGGAATAGCACCAGTTTTCACTCCTGAGGAGCTGGTGAAAAACTCAGGAGTATTTCAGGGGTATTTGATGGGAGGGAAAGGTTGCACTAGCCAGAGAATCTGTAATTGTGCCCAAATGCACCTGGGATGGTTTAACGGGAAAACTGGGCAGGAGGTGGGCTCAGCACTGGGTTGTTACTGACTGGCTGTCTGCTCCCCTTTTCTCCTACAGCTCAGGACTAATATTAGCAGTATTATTTAGAATTAAGCCTGTCTAGACCAGGATGCTTTCCTGGGGAAACCCAGTTTTCTGTGAGCTTAAGCCTGAGGAAGAATACTGAGATGTGAAAGTGCTGTCTCCTGGGTGTCACACAATGGAAAACTCATCACTCAGAAGGGATGCAGCTACAGAAACCCCCACTTTCCATAGCCTTGTCCCGCTCCTCCAGGAAAAGAAAGGAAAATCAGGCTTTGTTGTTGGGAAGGAAGGAAAAATGCAGAGCCACGGGCAAATGTGAGATTAGGGTTGTCCATGGAGAGGAAACAATCAACAAATGAGATATTTAATGAAGCCCTCCAACATCCTCTTCCCTTTGCTTTGAAGGAGTGAAAGAACATGTTAGGAATGTACATCATCAGGTGTATGCTCACAGTCAACAAGTTCAGGGTAGGTTATTCTGTGTGAAAATAAATCTCATACAGAACTCCCCTTTCTAAAATAACCCTTTGGGTCAACTGAGAGATTCCTACTCCTTGCAGGCTATATTTTTGCCCCCAGTTTTTCCAGTCTCAGCTATGCAAATGTCTTCAGACACGGAACAGGGACTCTGGGCTAAGCTTAGATGGGGTCTGGGTTTGCACACAAAGGATAATGTGATGCTGAGTTGCCTTCACTCTGTCTACTTTACCACAGAAATGGTTTCCTAATTGCTGGTAATAGTTTTTTTGAGATTGTGTTGGCATTAATGAGGAATTCTCCAGCTTCATGTTGAGGAGCCAGAGGTAATTCCACAGCAAACTGTTCTGGGGCTCCTTGTGACTGACTGCTCAATATGGATAAGGAATGCTGGATCTGTTTCAATACGTATTTTTAATTGGGTTGAGGGGAAACAGAATCAGCCCTTCATTCTTTTCGTTATGGGCGGCATTAATTTTTTTCCTGGATTTTTTCCCCCCCTTTCTCTATTTTGCCAAAACATGTCAGGAAGAAAATGCCAAACAAAAAGAAAACATACCTAGAAAGCTTCAATCCATCATATACTTGTTCTCCTGAAAACATAACAGAGCACTTCAGTTATAACCAACTGTAAAAGCTAAATGATGGGGTGTAGAAGTGTATTTGGGAATGATCCTCAGCTGAAATCAAATCCCACTCCTCTCTTTTCATGATTTCAACTAAACACTTAGAAATGTTTATGCAGAACTTCTTACCCATCTCCCTGATGCAGATTGTGCAGGTTCTCCTTGCTTTGGGAGATGGATTATTAGATTAAAGGAGCATTTGTAATTGTATCTGGAATCTGTCCCCGATGGAGCTGATCATTATAGTGAGAAACCAAACTAGCAGTGCCACATCGCTGGTAGCCTATCCATGAAGCTGCTCCAAATCCATTTGTTTCATACAAATGATCAGCTGCATTCCCAGGCTAAAACTGGGGAATCTTGGTATTAATGTTGGTATCAGGGAGAAAAAAAAAAAAATCAAGATATTTCCACAGTTACTCTGACATTTCTACAGCTCCTGATCAGGGTCTGGTAATTGTCTGGTAATTCATTATATGAATCAGTAGGTTTAAACAAATCCAGTTTCAACAGAAATTTACTGCAAAAACCTCAACAGCATTAGGCCAATAAGCAGCTGAATGAAAAACTGGGTGTTTACTTGTCCTGTAATTGCCAGCACGGTGTCACTTGTGTTGATAGAAGTGTTTGAATCTCAATAAAACTCCCGGCTGCTTTGACCTTTGCCTGCAGCTAGACTAGCAAAACAAAAGATAAGATTTTTATCTTGCAGGGGCCATTATTATAACTGTCATAGAATTTCTCTTGAGGTCTGAATCTTGATGAAAAACTCTCAGTAGTCCAATAGACTTGAGAGCAGAATCTGTCTGGGAAATGAAGCAGTGCCATCATCACCAGCTGCCCCATGGGTGGGCAAAGTATCAAAGAAATCTGAGGAACCAGAAAGGGGTAAATCAATGGCAAAAAAGCACAAGCAGAATTTGATTAATTCATGTCCTTGCAGTGAAACTAAACAAATACACCAAGATGTTTTATTTTTCTCCCTGACATATGTCAGTTTTTCAAAATCATTGATGGTGTTTTATGAGACTCAGCATTCCTGGGCCAGCTGGGATAAATCACACCCATTGCACAGAAGGAAAGTTTGGGCACTGAAGAAGTGGTGACTTGTGTAAGGTCAAAAATTCACTACCCTGTTAGGAAATAAGAATCCTTATCCAAAATGCCAGAAAATGTGACTCCTTCCTCTCCTCACCTGGCAGGATCCAGCAAGGAAGGGTGACCTGGGATACAAGTAAGGACCTACAGCCACATTACCAAGACTGATGCATATTTTTATTTAAAAAATCTTATTTTATCTGACAGCAAATCTGGTGGTCACAAGGGCATTCTGACACTCCAAATTATTCCTTAGAGTTGCAATGGGTTTTGTGGCCTGTAAGTTCATGAGGGAATTTTTTAGAGCAAGGTCTGTGTCTATTAAAGACCAAATCCTGGTCCTTTGCTGAAGCTCCCAGACTCTACTGCAGCATGAAATTATTCAGGATAAATGCACATTTTAATCCAGAAAGAGAACAGACCTATGGAAGAAGCAGGAGGACAACTAAGGTTTGATTTTGGTTTGTTTTTTCTTCCATTTAAAATTTTCTCCAGAGTTTCCCTGGATGAAATTTCCCAGGTTTTCACTAAAGGCAACCACAGTCAGGGCTTTCAAGGTTCCTGGTGCATCAGCTGTTTTTGAAATCTGTCTTTTCCTTCCCTGTGTCTCAGTTCTCCCTTTATAAATCAGGAAATAATAACTCAGCACTTGTCTTTTCCATTTACATTCTTGGGTGGACAAGGATTGTTCTGCTGGTGTTTGTTTATAAGGAATACAGCAAAATGAGCTGGATTTCATCTCGGACCTGATGTTTTACTGTAAGCAAACTGAAAGAGCAGAGTAAGGACCTGGGGTCCAAATGAAATTGTTTGAAGTTTTTTTAAGAACTTCAACTTTTTACAGTAGAAATATAAGTTTAATTATTTTATTCACTTTGCACCTTGCTCCTACTAAACCCCACTAAGATCAGAAGTATTGGGAAGAATCTCTACCTGATCCTCTATCTGAAATGTTTGTTGAAAGGGAGAAGACAAATCTGTATGAATAATTTGGAGGAAAAAACCAACCAATCAGACTAACAGCTCACATATCCCAAAGTACACATTCCCTCCAATAATTTATTTGTTCACCTTAGCAAGATTTCATATACATTCAGTATTTTGTTCAGGGAAATGACCAGCATGAACTGTTCAAACATGATAAAGCTGGAAAACAGCACATAGAAAATTCAATGACACAAGAATCCCACATTCAGAAAATGAAGTGCCTGTTTCAGGAGAAATCTTTTAAAACCAGCCAAACTTGTACAACATGCAGGCAAAAAACTGCTGCAGGCAGAAGAAAAAAAAACCCAAAACCATTTTTTTGCAACCAAAGACTGGCAAAGCAAAAAAAAAAAAAACAAAAAAAAAAAAAAAAAAACCCCCAAAAAAAAAACAAAAAACAAAAACCACCCAAACAAAAAAACCACAAAAAACCAACCCAAATCAGCTTGTATACAATTCCCACAGTCGTACTGTCAGGAAGAATTGAGTATTCAGTGAAATTCAGGGAGGTTTTCCATCACTGGTAGAGTGGACTTGCTTTGAAAATGGAAATATGCTGAAATGCTAGGCAGGTTTGTGTTTTCCTGCTGCAGAAAACAGTTTACTAGAGCTGAATTTTGGCACCTGATAAAAAATTTGGATTAATGCAAGAAAGTCTCATTCTTTGGATGAGATGTTGAGCTGTAAAATCATGTTTATTTTCACTATTAACATGAGGAGGTTTTTGACTCTGAAAAAGACCTTGATGTTACCATGATGATAAAGGAGAGGCTGTTACTCATCCTGGGTTTGAGCCCAGTGTTGCACTGAGAGAGAAATGTTCATTAAGTGGAGCCTTGAGCCTATTGTGGGACTGACAGATGTGTTATTTCTCACGTGATTGTAGCCGTCCATAGCTCTCCTCCTCAGCAATTCATTTCCCCTTAGCTCACATTTGCTATTTTCTCCTTCTCTGTCAGCATGAGAAATATGCAGTGTGCTCTGCAGAGAAGGAATGACATTTCACTCCAATCCTTGAGACAAATTCTCCATCTCCTCCTGGGAAATCAGAGATTCAATTACATCTGTCAAGCTGGGGGGAAGATGTGTATTTTAAAGCACCACAGGCTACCTCTATAGTGTCTTGTGGTTTTTGTAGCACTGTCATATATGAAATACCTTCACAAATATTTGAGTGTGTGAGAGGTGCACGCAGAAAGCAGATGCTGCTGTGAGAGCAGCTGTCTCATGACCTGTTGGATTTTTTCTGGCAAAGGATAACACTGGTGCAGGTCCCAAATTTGCCTGCAGCTAAGTGCAACACTTTGAATACTAACTGGCTTTTTTCTTTGACTCTGATGTCAGAAGAGATCATCCAGGAAAAATTGGTGCCAACAGACTGTCTCTTTGAGTTCATTTTCAACATTGTCTTGCTTATCCAAACCACATTAAGACAGGAAAGAGGGTCAAGGTATCTCTGGGTAGGATGTGGAGTTAATTACCCAGTATGGATTCAGCCTGGGACAGCTGAAACCTTGCTGGATGAATCACTGAGTTGCTCTGTGCCTCAGTAGCTTTATTTTAAAATGTAGTGCCTAATAAAACCCCAATGAGCCATGAGCAACAGTAGCTCAAGGCCAACAGGCACACCTAGAAATGGGCACTTCCACTTCAGCAAAGCAGTAAGATCTTTTTTAACTGACTTCAATCAGTACAAGTTGTTGCAGCCTGTCAGTTTTGCCTTTCAGAACATTGAAAAAGTCAGGCAGGGAAATTTTTAAAAGAATCTTTGTGAAATCCATTTGCTTACTCCAAGTAGAGAAGAAAGAAATATTCCTGCCTTAATCTTTCTTCTTTTCAGTGCTATGGATTTCCAGTACATTAAGGCCTGGCAAAGGAGAATATTCTTTTACACAACACACAATTTATCCTTGGAGTTGGCAGAGAGAAATAAAGAATATAAAAATGAGAAGACATTTATTTGGATAGTGGGCAGAACTTAAATATTTTGGGTTTGAAAAATCTTGCAAAGTACACGAAGCCTCAAAAACATCAGAGAGTACGTCTGAATTGACTGTGGAAACTGGACTTTCACTACCCTGGGATGAAGAGGGGTCGGTGATCTCCTTCACCTCAGGCTGTGCAAATTAGGATCATCTCTGATGCTCCAGCTCTCAACCCTGTGCAGCAGAGACTGTGCTCCACCCAACATGGAAATCTTGGCTGTCACTCCAAAGAGAAAACCCTGACCCAAGAGGATGGTGGGATGTCAGAGCCATCCCTTGGAGGTTTCAGGCAGGAGAGATCACTGCCAGGTCAGTGTGGATCACTGGATGTGGTTTTGAGGGGAACTCCTGGCACTCCACTGTGCTCACTTTCCATCTGGCCACTCTGCTTTCTGCTCTGTGCTCCGGCAAGGTCTCACAAGACAGAATCCTTATGCTGGGAAGGTTTTACAAGTGATGATTGATGTCCAGCCTCTGGGAAAACCTCTTGTCCTGTTCATGCTTTTAGACAGACAGATACATTCAGCCTCTGTGACTGCAGCTCTTTCACCAGTGCCAAATTCACTTTAAATAACAGGAAAATATGGGCTGCTTGAATCTGCACTCCTTTTTTTTTCTTCTGCTTCCTAGATCTCCTTCTATGGTTTTTGAAACTTTTCAGTCCAAATATCCACCAAAATGACAAATGACAAGTGCCAATGACCCTTCTTGCAACAAGGAAACAGGGCAGTTTTCCTGCAGAAATTCTCTGAGGGAGCCAAACAAATTATGTGTTTGTTGTTGCTGGCAAACCTGGCAGCAGCAGAGGTGTGGCTGGGACCAGGCTCACCTGATGCTGAGGGCTAGGAGCTTTTCAGAGTCATTGGACACAGCGACATTCTTTAGAATCTGTTTGATGACAAAAAAAAAAGGATGAAGATGAGACCAAAACTTCATTATTCCAACCTCTGTCTCTGCCACGCAGGAGAACCGTGCTACATCCATGTCCATCCTGACACTGCCAGCAGTAGGTTGACTTATTTATCTTCAACTTACGGGGTCAGATTATATTGCTGCATCAGAATTGCTCTGGAGTTTAATTAATCCAGTTGTGGAAGCCTCCATGTGTAGCTCCACAATAACTCCTTGCCTGACACTGTGAAACCTCAATAAATCTGAAATTACTGCAGCAACCCTGTGTAAATCTCCCAACTCCAAAGAAGATATGGCAAAAAGGGTCTTATTGGTCATAAAACAAGTATTGGTTGTAGAATAAGACAGGGTTGGGCACCAAGAGTGTGCAGTGAAGACTTTAAATCTTACCAGTCCTGCTCAATTTAAGAAGTGTTTTTTGAAAATGTTTCAAAATTCAGGTTTTGTCCAAATACACGTCCCACGTATCTGAACCCTGTGAGATTGGGAACCTTGACCATGAGTCTCACGTGACTTTCTTATGAGATTTCCAGCTTGTCTCCTTCTGCTCTTGGCTTGAAGCACCATGAGAATATTTTCTTACATAGTATTTCCACACTTTTAGCTTCAAATTCTAGGCCTGAAGAACCTTAAGTGTGAGGTGGATTTCTTATTTGAGCTAAAACTGGGATCATGCAACAGGTTTGTGTTCTGTGAGTGCATAAATAAAAAAGACACAGGAGACAAATCCTCTTGACATTGGGGACTTAATACTGAGCGAGAGATAAATAAGCAACGATTTCTCATGAACACAAGCAAGGTGTTGTTTCAAGACCCTGTCCTGTGATAATGACCCTTATGTTGAGCCGTTTCCCTTTTCAAGGCAGTGGATCTTCAGCACAGCAGCTGACACAGACAAGAGCAGGGGCTAGTGTGCTGTTTCAAGGAGCTGAATTCTTACTTGGCAGGCTCAGGAGGAGTTATGTCAAGAGCGGCTTATTTCTAATATTGTACAGAGAATTCCTCCCACTATTTCTTCCAGATGCTGGCCATCTCATTTATTTATTTATTTGGATTAGCTGTATTAAAATACAACATGCTTCCAAATTCTTTGCTCCCAAATTCCCAAGGGATGGCCCTTTCTCATGGGGATGGACATCCTTAAGCCTTTTAACATGTTTAACTCCCCCTGCTTGGAAGAAGGAGAAAATTTCTGACTCCAGAGTACCAGGATCTCACAGAAAGCTTTGAGCACTTGGTCACTTCCCGACTTGAAGGAGTCGGGAAAAGGAATGCAGCAAAACACTGGGCAGGGAGACAGGAAAGATCTGTAGTTTTTCCAGTGACTGTGGCACTGATCTGGCTATTGAGAACCCAAGCAAAGAATTACTGAGCCTTTCAGCAGGTTCCTGATGGACTCAGAAGATGAAAAACAAAAGGATGAATGCAAATGAGTTCTTTGAGCCTTGTTTGATAAGGACTTACCTAGTTCTGAGTTTTATTAGACCTGCATTGAGGCACAGGGATCACCTGAACAAACCAAGTACACATGCAAATTTTTGTTTGGTGTGGTATGGAGATTAGGGAGGCTGATAAGGACAAAAAGGAAAAGTTCTCCTTGGTCTCTGAAGCTTAGTGGAGTGCAGTCACTTGGATCAAGTTTTCCTTGTCAATGGAGTTGACTGAAATCCACAGGTGAGGTTTGGCTTTATGGGGAGGGGTGGAATCACAAAATGGCTCTGAAGGTGGAGCTGCCACAGAGTGTCAAGGCTGAAATCAGCACAGGGTCTTTGTGGTTCTCACTTTCTCCTCCACTGCCCCTAAATGAGAGCGGTGTGACCTTTAAAGGAGGAGAATAAAGGGATAACGCTTTTAAATGCCAAGGAAACGCCTGGCAGATGCTGGACTCTCAGAATAACATCCACTGAAGCCATGCACTATCTTTGAGGGGCTCCATTCATGCACCCAGCACTCACAGACATCCTTCCTCTAAAGATTTGGCCCTGTTTCACTTGTTCATACCTGGATCCTTTCAACTGTCATGCCTATTCCTACTTCCCCATAAAAAGAGTGACATCCCATGAGGCCCCCAAGCTTCCAACCTGGTGCACCCAGCCGGTTATACATCCTCCCCACTCTCACTCAGGGAGATTGAGTGGATTTTAATGGTCGGCACTTTGCAGTTCTCATGGACGAGACTCCCTGAAGTGCCTGCACAGCAGCATTCCTGCAGGAACCCTTTGCTCTTGGCTTTGGCACCTGTGCAGTCTTTGGAAATGGCATTTTTGGTGGGCACGCCCTGCACGGCGGAGAAGATCTTCCACTCGCAGACCCCGTCTGACTTGGAAATCTTGTAGAAAGTTTCTCCTGATCCCACAGGGATCCGGACCACCCCTTTGCCACTCTCCATGCTCTGGCCTGCAGGATGGTTGAGGTTGAAGCTGGGGGTTTGCTTCATTGCTGGCTGCTTCCTCAGGAGGCACTGAGCTCTCAGGACGTTATGGAACGCTTTCTTGAACTCTTGACTTGAGCATGGATAGATGATGGGGTTGATGCAGCTGTTTAAATAACCCAGCCAAAATGTTATTTTAAAAAGTGTGTCCGGGGGTTTGATTGCAGGAAAGAAAGAGCCTAAAATGGAAAATACGCAGAGTGTTAGGGCAGAGGCAGTGAGGAATTGCAGGTAACCAAAGAAACTAAAACACTGGAAAAAATAAATAGGATTCTGTTCCGTCTTGAAAAAATTATGATTGGAAACACAATTCCTGCAGGAACAAGTGTTTCAGGATCTGTGGTGTGATGCAATTGCATGGATGTTCCATCAGAAATAAGTCAAGAGAGCTATTTTATAATTACAAGAATTATATTCCCATTTACAGCTGAAGAGGCAGCCAGAGGGCTGATTCCAGGGATAGAGGAAAATTTCTTCCTCAGGGACTCCTAATTCAAGATTAATTACCTAAATGACAGCAATATCTTGGAGGTCATCAGAAGGGGCTTCAGATGGCAAGAAAATCCCACCATTTCAGAAGGGTTAGAGAAAAAAGGGGTTAGAGTTGACTGTGTTACAGCTAAAAGTCTTTGAAATTATGAAGTTTTGGGTACTGATATTCCCTGAAACCTTCAGAAAATCTAACTATCCATACCCTGCCTCATGGAATGCATCTAAATTTGAGAGAAATTAAAGGAAAGTTTCCTTCTCATATCAAGGAACACTGGGAAGGTTCTCATAGGCAGCCATGAGATGTGTGTATATATTTTTTAATTTTAATTTTTTAAAAAAATTATTTATATACACACATATTCTGACATGTACTTGCAATGTTACCTTCCAAAGATGATTCAAAGGGCAAGAACTTTCTTTGCTACTTCCTTAGTAAAGAAAATACTTCGACATTTCTTTTTCTATAGAATGATGAGTTATCTGCTGATTTAAAATCTTGCAAATGTTTTTCCTGATGCCAAATCTTTGGTTTTATTAAAAAAAACCAAAAAAATCCCAGAAGCAAAATTGACTTGTTTTGGAATTTATACTCAAATTTATAATTAGCAGGACTTTTAGCACTAACAAATGCTTGTCTTCATGTTTCCCCTGGAAAAACTGTAAGCATGTGGAAAGAAATACTGTGGAAGGTTCAGGCATCGATGCATCCATCATCCTCTGCAGTTTAACCATGTCTGGGAGCAGCTCCTAAGCTTTACAGGGATTGATCTGTTCCCTGGACCTCTCCTGGCCGAGGAAAACTGATAATGCCCTCTGAGGATGTTCTGATTGAAATCTGAGAGCTGCTCAACTGCTCGAACCTTTTTCCTCAGTCTTTGTCAAACAAAGCTGCAGCACTTGCAGCAAATGCTTTCAAGTGGCCACAGCAATTCTTACGGTGGTTTTGCCTATGTGGGAATGCATCAAAATCCTGCCTGGGCCAGAGGCACTCCTGCTGCAGGGTGATTAATAACCTGCTCATCCTGCTGAGCACGGGATCTGCAGGGAAACGTGGAGCGATCTTGTGGTGGCAGCAGCTTCTGCACCCTGAGCAGAACCCATGGCCCAGGGACACTGCTGCCAGGGAGGGGACAGGACACGGGGCAGGGTGAGGAGCCTTGCAGGAGTCTCTGACCTCAGACCAGGTGGTGTGTGTGTGCTACAGCAGCAGAGAAGTGACACCAAGTCAGGATCATCGCAGGATTATTTGGGTTGGGAGGGACCTTAAAACCCATCCAGTGCCACCCCCTGCCATGGGTAAGAACACTATCCACTATCCCAGGGTGCTCCAAGGCCTGTCCAGCCTGGCCTTGGACACTTCCAGAGATCCAGGGGCAGCCACAGCTGCTCTAGGAATTATGTCCCAGCCCCTCTCCACCCTCACAGAGAGAAATTCCTTCCCAATATCCCCTCCACCCCTGCCCTCTGTCAGTTTGCAGCCATTCCCCTTGCCCTGTCCCTCCAGGCCTTGTTCCAAGTCCCTCTCCAGCTCTCTTGGAGCCTCTTTAGGGGCACTAAGCCTTTCCCAAAGCTGTCTCTTCCCCAGGCAGTGCAGAACATGCCACAGGAGCTCTGTCTCTGTACTGGGGCAGCTGAACCTTTGATTACAACCTCAGATATGACATGGGCACAAAGCATGGGTCTCACTGCCTCCGTGGTAGCTTCTGGTTGCTCCAAGCTGGACCAGGTAGAGCAGTTTCATGATTACTTTCAGTGTCAACTAGATTTTAAGACCAAAAAGATTTTGCTAAAGAAAACAAATGCTGTTTTGCAGTGAAGCACAAGCAAGCACACATATTCACAACCTAAATTTTTTCTCAGCAAATTAATGCTTCTCTCCTTTAGTGAAAAACAACTAAATAACATTCTCAAATAACTTTCTGGCTGAAGTCATTGGCAGATGAAAAATAACGAAAGGCTTCTAAATGCCCAAATCATGCTCAATTTTTTTGTTTGTTTCCTCATTTAAATGAGGTGTATCTGCTGCTTTCCCATTTTGTGGTGAGAGAAAAAGTGAACCAAATCCTGGTTTAGGGAATCAGCTGTGTGAGGTCAAGTGTAAAAATGGGTAAACAATAACAATTCCTGTTTGCTGCAACTCCTCGCTCTCTCCAGATGGAATGCAATGGCTGTGCCAAAGTCTGATAAAAATAGAAAACAGCCAGTGTCAGAGTCTGTCCCTTGCTCTTTTTTTGGGGTGGGATCTGCATGTTAATTTATTAATGTAGCCTTTTTTGGTTCATCAGTGGAGACACTCGTTGTTGCCTTGGAATAACACAGTGAAAAAAAATGAAGGAGCTTTAACAGCACAGAGAATTTGCTATCTACAGATCCCACTAAACACTGACTTTCAGATAATCATGGAACGGTTTGGATTGGAAGAGAAATGAAAAGTCTTCTAATTCCAACCCTCTGCCATGGGCAGGGACATCTTCCACTACGCCAGGGTGCTCCAACCTACCCACAGACACTTCCAGGGATGCAGCAGCCACAGCTTCTGTGGGAAATCCATCCCAGGCCCTCACCACCCTCACAGGGAGGAATTTCTTCCCAATATCTAATCCAAGTGCACCCTCCTTCACCTCAAAGCCATTCCCCCCTGTGTTATCAGTGCGTGCCCTGGTAAAAACTCCCCCTCCGGCCTCCCTGTAGGGCGTGTTTGACACTCAGGGGCCACCGAAATCTCTGTCCTTCTATTGCAGCCACACAGTTACCTCTGTAGCTCAGAAATATTCCCTAATCTTTCCTGTTGGCTACCCGAGTATCTAGGAATAGGGGGAAAATATTTTCCAAATCCTTGAGGAATTATGTTCCTCCCCACAGAATCCTAAGAACGTGTCCCTTTCTTGCAAACCTTTAATATTCACTGATGTTGTTGTGATCAGTCTCAGCAGCTGATGGATCTGGTAATGAGCAGGAGGCATTTTCAAACCTGGTAACAAAGTAGTTTGTTCAGTACTGAGCCCTCGGAATGGACAGCTCAGGTCAGATGAACTCAAAGGAGAAATAAAACAAAGATTTTGTGGTTTTGTTTTGTTTTGTTTTTTTTGTTTTTTTTTTTTTTTTTTAACAATGACCATAATTAATAATGAGATTAAACAAGAGTAGTGAACTATCTCTTTTTTAGGGTGTGTGGTACACGTTCCCTACAGAGCAGTAAGCACAGGGAAAGCAGGTGGAGCTGGGATGAGCATTTCCATTCAATCCTTGGCCATTTGGTGACTGCCAGTTCATGTCAGTTAAAGTTTGGACACCTGGACACCACCAACCAGGGCTGAGAAAGCAGAATTTTTGCACCTAATTCTCAGAGCAAATTTTTCCAGTCCTCTCACTCCAGACCAGGTAGAATCACAGGTGCCATCCAGGTGTCCTATAGGAGAGTTGGGCGGTGAACAGCAGCTAATATATTAAGTTTTCACCCTTGAAATTAATTCTCTATGCTGTTCACTGGCCTTAATATCTTCTTTTGCACACTGTCAGGAATTAAGTTGTAAGTCGTAGCAAACCTGATTAAAGTTTAAAGGCATCACCTTATGCTGTCCCCCTGCAGTCTGTGCTGGAGGAACAGTAAAAAAAGCTTCAAGTGGTCTTTTAATGCATTTTGAATCATGGATTGGGTAAATGACACTGCAATTCCTGCTTTGTTTTCCAAAGGTTGAGGAGACTCAAGTGTCAGTAGCACAATACAATTGCTTTTTGTAAAAGTAAATAAAATAAAATGTACTGTGAGCCTCCCGAGATCTTTTGCCATTATGTATTTCACCACTCTTCTCTGGAAATATCAGGATTGCATTTTCTTCCCGCATCTTTTATTTTCCTGCTTGTCAGCTGGAAGTTTCTTCCGCTCTGAGAGGTAAGTTTGCCACATCCCTCCTGGTGAGTAAGTGCTAATTCATTCTCAAAACTGTAATTTGACTTTGTCATTTGTCATAAGAGCTGCCTGATTATGGGTTGTTTAAAAACCAGCCCTGATGTCATGCTTCATTTCACTGATGGACAGCAGAGAGGGTTTTGGAACCTGCCAGACTGTAAAAACATGTGTTATTTACTCTGCATCATCAGTGCCAGCACCATAGGAATCAGATCACATATATTTGTGTGACCCATGAACCCTCTGGGGTGTTAAAAACCATCTCAGCTACAAACCCATCTCAGCTACAAACCCATGTCTGCTACAAACCCATCTCTGCTACAAATCCATCTCTACTACAAATCCATCTCTACTACAAATCCATCTCTACTACAAATCCATCTCTGCTACTGAATCTTGCAGCTCTGTATAGGTTTTCTGCTTTTTCCCCCTCTTTTTATTTTGTGTAGCTTAAATATGGTGACTGAGGCAGACCACAGAGGTCAGGTGGGGGTGATGCTGCTTCAGTGTATGGGGGAGATCAGGGTTGTGTCCATAGAGAATCCCAGAATGGTTTGGGTTGGAAAGGACCTTAAATCCTACCCAGAGCCACCCCCTGCCATGGCAGGTACACCTTCCACTATCCCAGGGTGCTCCAAGCCCTGTCCATCCTGGCCTTTGGGCACTGCCAGGGATCTGGGGAAGCCACAGCTTCTCTGGGAATTCCCTCCCAGACCCTCCCCACCCTCCCAGGGAACAATTCCAATATCCCATCTAACCCTACCCTCTGGCACTGGGAAGCCATTTCCGCTTGTTTTGTAATTCCCTTGTCCCAAGTCCCTCTCCAGCTCTTGAAGCCCCTTCAGGCTGGGAACAGGAAGAGTGCTCTGGTTACACGAAACACAGCTCAAAACTCAGGTCCTGGGATCTGCCTTGAATCAGTCAGTCCAGAGGGCAGCAGCTCTTCCAGAGCCATATAGACCCAGAGGATGAAGCACAGAGGAGCAATGATATTCCAAAGGAAGTTAACTGTGTACCACAGCCTCCCTAATCTCTCATGGCTCTACAAACATTGATAAACATGCTACATTTTGTGTTTCCAAGCCCAGAGTTATAGCTAAACTTTATTCCCTAAGACAAGTGTTCTATACTGCATCTCAGGTCATGATCCAATCCACCCTCTGGAGAGTGTATTTATAAAAATAACTATATATAAGTATATATAAGACACACACACACACACACACACACACACACACACACACACACACACACATATATGTTGCGCAGACATTGAAAGCTGCCCCCTGTACACACATGACCTCTCCTGTATGCTCTCATTGTTCCCTTATGGGAAGTATTTTTTATGGAATAAAAAATAGTATCAAGGACCCGTTGGACAGTAGGAAATGATCCTGGACTCTGCACAATCCAATTAACAAAACCAGTGCAGAAAAAGCAGTGATGTGAGGAAGTCTTGCACTTTCCAGCTGTGCCTCCCCAGGGCCTGGAATATTGTGGCTATTCCTGAGGGAAAAAGAGAGGGACTTTGTTCTTGGCTGTTGCTGATGCATAATAAACAGACATAGAAGGAGGAGTGAGTTTGTTTTCCCTCCCAAACCCCTGAATTCAGCTCTCTGCAGCACCATGAGGGTGTCTGGGCACAGGTGAGAGGTGAAAAGGTCAGGCAGCAGGAATGGGTCAGTCTGGGAACACTGCACTGATGACTTGGATTATTTCAGACCTAATTTATGCTCTGTTTCATATTGTACCCACTTAGGATGGATGATATTTCTGGGAAATGTCTCAGCAAGCAACTATTTCCAGATTTGCTGTGGGCAGCTGCAGATTTAGAAAGCTGATAAAAAACCATGGGAAGGTAAACTGAGGTTTTGTTACCCGTGTGAACCCAAACAATCACATTGTTTCACAAATCAATGTAATTGTCACTCCAATTCCAGTTCCCAAGCTCTTACTGCAGTGGAATGGGTCTGGATCCCATTGCTGACATTTTGGAGATATTTGATATTTGCCCTGAAGCCCTCACTCTTGAAGTAATTCACTTAATATAAAATAATAATTTTCCTTTAAATATTAAAAAAAAAAAAACAACCAAAAAATAGTTTGAGAAGCTGGGTCAGTCTCAGGCTGCCTCATGAGTTTGTTGTCTGTCATGATTTTGGAATCCTTGGAGTAAGAAACAAGAAATTATCTCCTTCAGCAAGAGCCAAGTACCTCTCCCATTATCCAAATTGCAGACAAATCCTGACATTTGCTCAGTGGGGTGGGAGGATCACTCACCACGGCCTTTCCATCACTCCCCAACCCTGAACTGTGCTGTGGCATTTGAGAGCGAGTGAAAAATGACACTCCTGCTTCCTTTACTCTGGGGACTTGAAGGTGGTGGCTGCATGACAAGGGATATTCTGAGACAGGGACGAGGCTCCTGTGACAGGTGACACACACGGGAGAGCCACGGGAGTGGCTCTCAAAGCAGAGCACAGCTAATCGACCCTCCCTACTTTGTTTTTAGTATAAATGGTTTTTAATATTGATTCCTCCCCTCCTTTGCTGTGTTTTCAGTCACTGGGACACATTTCAGGATTTGGGAATGGTGGAGAAATGTTAGCCCAGGGATGTCCATGGGATCTTTGTCATTAGCTGAATTATCAGCCCAGAGCAACAGTGCCTTTCCAGTCTGTGATTATGAAAAATGCCCCTTGTGATCAGCAAAAAAAAACTAAAAAAACCCTTGCCATGGAAATGTCATGTCTGTTTATCTTCATGGTTCAAATTCTCCCCACTCAATGGTTTAACTCACACACACACACTTGTGCTCCGTGACTCAAGGAGGGCAAGCATCCTTCCTCTCCCTGAGCTGGTATCCAGAGAAAGAGCTGGGGCTTTATTCTGGGGTTTTCGTCCACTTTTATATCTTTTTTTTTTTCTCTCTCACTGAGAGAACACTGAAATATTAATGTGAGGAGTCTGTGTTGATGTGTGTTGCTACTCTGAGCCTTGTGACCCTCTGAGAGGTCATGTTGTGTCAACAGCAGAGACAGAAAAATGCACTTTATTTTTCTGGTTTATATGTAATGAAAGTAGAGTGGTTCTCTTTGGCTCCATTAAAAAAAATTACCACAAAATAGTAAATAGAAACCATCTGCAGACAGGATTAGAGGATTCCCTTGACAGTGTTTGTGTCAGTTCACAAGACTAATTTACTCCTAGACCACAAACAGAGACACCCTCCAGCAGATCCTCTTTTTTGCTTTCTTAATCACAAGAATGATTGACAAATGCTAAAGCCCTTCCTCTCCCTTGCACAGTTTAGGATTTTTTCCCCTGTGGCCTCCTAGCTCAGACTTCCCCTTCTTATTTCTTCCAGCTTTGGAAAGCAACACCTACAAGTTGATCCACAGAAAACAGACCACAAGCAAAGCTCTGGAAACTTGTTCTCTTCTGAGAATTTGTTAAGATTATTAGACCCAGGCCAGGACCGTTTTTGCAACACCCCCAACCCTTTCTTCCATCAGTTCTGTGCATGTTTCACCTCAAAACAACCTCCAAGCACTGTCTTCTATTTTGCTGAAAGGAAACCTTTTGAAGAATTCCCAGAACAACATATAAATGTCTTCCAGTTACAGGACAAGGTCTGTTCTATCACTTGTAACATGAAAACTTTCCATCACTTTCATTGATTTTTGGGCTCTTCCAGCTCTGAGTCTTTCTACATCTGTCTATCTATCTACATATATCCTATATCCCTTTCTAGAAATTGCAAGAGGAGAACAAAAAGCCAAAAATGCAGGTTGTGATTGGGAATGCCAGAGCCCAACAAGCCCTGATTGTCCAGATGAAGCCACATCTGAGCCTCTCCCCACAAACCCCCTGCCCCGTGGCCCAGGAGCTGCTGATAAGCTCAGGCTGTTCTCCGTAACCCTCTCTGAGAGATGCAGACAGCCTCAAAGCTGCTTTTTCCTGTCTCTGTTTTGTTATTTTGTGTTTGTCTGGTGGTCACTGAACTGTCAGTTGAAGCTGTCACTGATGTCAGCTCTGCTTGGTTCTGCTTACAGTAATGAAAGCCTGACTTCTACCAGTGGAAACCAAAGCTCTGATAACCTTGTGTGTTACAGAAGTTTTGAAAAGCAAATATAGGCCTCACTTATTTTCCTGCAACAGGATTATCATTTCCTGTTTTTTTTCCACAAACTTCAAGCTAAGTGAGAAGAAGATGTGTTGGATTATTGGGCTGAAGGATTTTGCTCAGAACCTTTGGAATGAAACTTAATCCAAGATACTAAGAGAAAAAAACCTTCCTTACACAGACTGCAACCGGTACCTTTACACTCCAGTTTCAATTAAAATAATTTCTTATATCAGGGATACTCCAGTTGTTTCTCCAGTTATTTTCAGTAGAATCAGCCAACATGGATATTGTGCCTTTCTTTATATCCTTCCACCCGTCTTGCTCTTCCCATACCTACACCTCAAAGGCTTCCACCCTGCTTTGTGATACACTTCCGTAAACCTAGCGTTTCTTGCTTGGATGCAGCTCTTGGCTGGCAGAGTGGATGTCAATGGATGTGGAAATTTTGAAGGTGCTGTAGATCACAGTGAAATTAATCTAGGTTTGGGGAAGTTGTGCTGCATGGAATGATGAGCACAATTGTCTGAAGTGGTTTCTGTAGCAGTTTAAGAATGTCTGTTTTGTGGGCAATCTGCATTGGGAGTGGTCTGGCTGATGGAATCATGGAATTATAGGCTTTTAGGTTGGAAAAGATCTCTTGGATCATTGAGTCCAGCCGTCCAAATCCACCTATAAACAATGTCCTTGCATGGCACCTCCACATCAGTCAAATCCCTCCAGAACTGGTTGATGGGACCATGTTTTGGTCTGTCCCATGGCCACAAAGCTACAGAGCTGGTCAAGTTCTGGTTGCCCAGCCATGTATGCTATGAGCCTCCACCAGGATTTCAACAAGGAGGATTTTATACATCTGGAAACTCAGACCCTGACAGGACCCCAAGACCCTGTCAGGATCACTTCCCTTCCCTATCCCAACTGGGCCTGGCTTCAGGCCTGAAAGTGGTTGTGATTTTTTGGAAAGTGCCCTGCATCAAGATGAGTCCTTGGCTTTTTTGAGGACTTTTTTTAGTGCCACTCGTCTGTTTAATCAGTTTTTTGTCCTTAAACAAAAGCAGCAAATAGGTTTTGAAAGCCCTATAATATATGCTTTAAAAAGGCCCAGTAACTTCCCAAAAAAAGGGAAAAAAACCCTCCAGAGTTTCCTTACAAGGGATCAAAGGAGGATACATAGCCATTCTGGAGCCCAGAAGATTTCTTAAATCCAAAGCAAATTAATTAACAACAGCTCTGTGTGGGCAATCACATTTGCAGATGAAAAGTGTGTTTAATGCATTCTCTCAAACCCTTTTTGAGTATGTTTCAGTCATCTTGGCAAGCAGCATTCCAACGTGCTGACATCCTGGCCAGCATGAGCCAGGCCATGGAGGGCTTCTCCTTAGGAAACAGTTCCAATACAGCACTTCCCAGTATTGACCAAGTGGAAAAAATTCTGAATTTGGGTTTTTTTTTACATTAGCAACAAGTTTTTGTGTGTCTTGATAAATCTTGGTAAAGCCAGTAGAGAGAGGTTAATTGAAAAAGAACAGTTATTTATTAAAGTTTTAAAAAATAGAATTAAAAAAAAAAAAAAGGAAAATAAAATCCCCAAATCTTTCTTTTCATGTTTAGGTAAGGCTGTTTTACCTTTTCTGTCTTGTCCATATTGTTGTCTTACTAACTAAAGCTTCCATAAAATCTTACTTTATTTTTCCTGTACAGCATAAGCCCTTTCCATAAAAAAAGCCCTGAAATTGAGCAAGTCACAGATTTTAGATTCCATTTTTGAAAAACCTAATATTTAATGGCGGAGCCCAACTCAGTGTGATGAGCCATGTTTCTCACCCTCAGCTATAGGTATGGAGTTAGTATTCTGCTTTTCCATCCTGCAACTGCATCAAAGGTAACTGAGCAAAGTTTAATTAAAATTCTAATTACTTCTTTATATTCCAGCAAAGCAGAACAAATCCCCAGCTTTGCTCCTCTTTGGAATGACAACTGGAGAATAAATATTCACCTACAGCATGGTGGCTGAGCCATTGTTTGGCCAGTGGGCTCAGTGGGTTCTCAGAAAAGCTGCAATCCAGAGCAGTATAAAATTTGTTGAAAGGACCCTCACTGCTGTCTCCTGACTGGCCATATGAAAAATTGCATTAAAAGATTAACTTAGTTTGGAGTTATGGTATCTCACAGGATGAATTTCCTGATAGGAAGCAGATATTTTTTTCCTTGGAGTGGGAATCATCAATGCTGAGCACTCCAGGAGATCTGTGAACAGCTACTTCAACCCTGAATGTATTTATATTATGACCTTTCACATGTTTAAGTTGCCTGGCTGCAAACATAAACACACAAACCCCTAAAGATCCTGCTCCTATAGCAGAGATGGTCACAAATATCTGCTCTAGTTCACGAAAGAAAATTTTATATGTGGAAAAGGTACAAGATTTCTTCCCTGGTTTTCAGAATTTTGTTTCTCCTCACCAGAGACCAGATTTGGTCTAATTTAAGACTCGCATTTTTTTCACGGTGCCTGCTTTGTGGTGGTGAGTGTTCTGCTTTTTTGACAGCTTTGCAGTACAAAATAGTTCCCTCAGAGCTTTTCTGATTGGCATTACCACACCCAGCCACAAGCACAACCCTCCCTGCCCAGAAGGTGCTGGAAGACACACAGGGGTTAGCTCTACTTACCAAGAGGCATTACTACAAAAAATGGGAGCCAGCAGAGAACGAAGCATCCCACAACTATTCCCAGGGTCTTGGCAGCTTTCTTTTCCCTGGAGAACTTGAGCAGGCGCACAGAGAAGTGGTGCTTGCTCTTGGGGTTGGGTGCAGATCCGCTTGCACCATGTATGTTTTTGCGGTGGATGCGGAGGGTCACCTCCTCGGAATAGGATTTCTCTGTTTTCAGCCCAGAGGTCAGCCCTTTGTTTTCCCTTTTGGCCACCACATAGACCCGGCAGTACATCACCAGGATGATGATCAAGGGGAGGTAGAAGGAGCCCAGCGCTGAGAACAAGACGTAGCCAGGCTCCTCGGTGATCTGGCAGATAGTCTCATCCTCTGGGGCTGGCTCCTTCCAGCCAAAAAGGGGCCCAATAGAGATGACCAGGGACAGTGCCCAGACACACAGCAGGGCCAGGAGGCCCCTCCTCTCTGTCACTATGCTGGGGTACCTCAGTGGGTAGCTAACCCCGATGTATCGGTCAATGGAGATGATGCAGAGGCTCATGATGGAAGCAGTGCAGCAAAGCACATCAACAGCTGCCCAGATGTTGCAGAAGATCCTCCCAAAGACCCAGTAACCCAAAATCTCCATGGTAGCTGAGAAGGGCAGGACGGTAGAAGTCAGGAGAAGGTCAGCTACAGCCAGGTTGATGATGTAATAGTGGGTGACACTCTGGAGGTGTCTGTGGCAGGCTACGGACAGGATAACCAGGATATTACCTAAAACCCCAAAAACAATCAGCCCCCCTAGAATAACACCCAGTAAGATGGCCTTGGAAATGTTCACAGGCTCCACAGAGTGGGTGCAGTTGGAGCACTCGGAGGAGTTCCCAGGGAGGAAAGCCATGGCTGGTAATGTCCATGTGAGGCTGCTGAACTTCACCCCCTTTCCAGGCAGGAACAGTGACAAGATCAGGAAGGTCCTATAGGCAACATTTGCTTAGCCTTGCTGGGGAAAAGAGTTTTGAAGAATGTTTTAGAACTGCAGCACCGGCAGCAATGAGAAAGATCCAGAAACATATTAGAAAACCTACCCTTGCTCCTAAGCTTTCACCAGAACAACATGGTTGATACTCACAAGTTCCTAGTCAAATTTAACTCATTCTGCATTTTCTTTGGCGTGCACAAGTGGGGCTACAAAAACCTGAGGCTGTTTGTCCCACTTTCCAGGGCTATGTGATGAGAAATACTGGAGCTGCAGGTTAAAATAAATTCTGTCTTTTGGGGAAGGTTCTGTATTTAAGGAAAATTAATATTCCAAAGGGTCTCCAATTTAGCTTCTCCTGAGAGGAAATCACTGATGCTTTTAATTGCCTGGTGTTAGTCCTGATTCTGCCTTAAAAATGGCTTAGAAACCTGACTGGGTGGAGGTTGCTGCTGTGTCTGCTCAGCAATTTTGTTTGAGATAGCCATCACTCCCCATCCAGGGTTTAGGCTGTCAGTCAGAGCTTTCCATATGTGGAGCACTCATCAGTCGAGGTCCTGGGCTGCAAATTAAAGCTCATATACATCATCTCCTGGCTTGCTCTGAGGGGAAGAGTGGAGTTTGCCGTGCGCATAGGGCCATGCTCTCGTGCTGTCTGCAGATCCTCACCCCCCTGGAGAAGACAAAAACAGGAACAATGCGATTCCCAGAAGCCACACTCGCTGCTAGGGTTCCCATATATGAATAGAGCAGGAGGCTATTTTAGGGTGCTTTCCTCAGGCTGGCTCCAGCCAGTGGAACCAACCTTTTCCAGCCCAGCACTGTTTAACAGCAATTGAGAGATCCAAGTGGGTTTTCCTGCCTGAATTTTCCCTTCTTTATGGGGCTAGGCATCAATCCTAATTATTAGCTCACCTGTAGAGACCAGTTCTAGGAAAGACAGAAGCCTGCAGGACTTACAATTCAGGACTATACAGACTGCGCAGCAGATTTAGAAGCCCAAAATTTAATCTCAGGTTTCTTTATTAAGTGAGACTTTTCCCCTCTAAAATGTTAGTCCAGCTGAGCTGCCAATTTTGAAAATCTATAAGGAAAAGCGACTCCAAAGCCAAGCAGAAGACGTTGCAAGGAGCAAGCCTCCTAGTGAGTGACACAACATTTCAGGGTATCTGGAAGCCAAGCTCAGCCTTTGCTGACTAAATATGGAGAAAAGGTACCTCAGATGGAAAAGTGAGGATTAGCCTGGGAACCGAGACCTGGGGGGCACAGAGAGGAGAGCTGCAAGTGGGAGCTGCAAAACCTTTCCCAACATCTCCATATGGATATAGAATTTCCATCCCAAATATTAATCAGAGGTGAAAAACCACCACTAAGACTGTGGCTGTAAAACCCCAGATGAGGAAGGACTCTCTTAAGCGTCCTTTGGGATGAGTCCCTCAGATCGCACTTTAAGCAGTAACAACTGTCCCATTTCCAAACCGTCACACTGAACTTTCCTGCAGGAAAAAGCATTTCAAACCCTGAAGCCCCAAAATTCCCAGTTCACAGGCAGGGAGGAGGGGGGAAGGGGGAGATGGATAGGTATCACACGGTGGGTATTTTACTTCAGTACACTAAAATGAAATTAGATCTTATTTTCTTTCCCACCAGATGGAACAAGTTGAGGAATAATCCCAGGGAAGAACAGGACAGATTATCTAAGCGCATACATGAAAAGTGAGTGTTGCATCGAGCATCTCTGAGGATTATAATTGTGATCATTATCAAATAATGCTCAGCCTGTGGAGATAGCTGATGCTGGGAAGAGCAGACCCCAAGCTGCTGTGTCTGCCCCACACCCACCTCTTCAGTCTTCAGAAGGCAGCACAGCTCCTGTGAGCATCTGGGAAGGAGATTCTCAGCACAGCAGGCTCCTCTTTCATGCAGGGATGGGGCTCCGTGCCTGGAAATCCTCTGCTTTGCTCCCTTTATTGCCCCACTGGTAGTTCAGCGGCTGGCGGTGGGGCTGATTCCCTGTATCCCGCGGCTGTGAGGGGCTGGCTCCAGGCTCCCTGGAGGGATCCGTGCCCCGTTCCGAGCTCAGCTCCACACTGCCAAGGAGCAGCAGGAACTTTGCTGCTCTGCTATGTAGCAGAGCAGTAGTCTTACCATTACCGTAATTCAATGCCACTCCCGTATTGCCCAGAAAGAAAGAGCACTCTCTAGTGTGGTTTTAAATCTTTTCTTTTCTTTTCTTTTCTTTTCTTTTCTTTTCTTTTCTTTTCTTTTCTTTTCTTTTCTTTTTCTTCTCTTCTCTTTTCTTCTCTTTTCTCTTCTCTTTTCTCTTCTCTTTTCTTCTTTTTTTTTTTTTTTCTTCCACTCAAACTCCTGCAGAGACCAGAGAGTGGAAGGCAGATAACAAAACTCCTGTTCATGAGTTAACACAAAATTTCTGGGATCTAAAAAGAGAATTTCCTGCAGGACAAACAGAACAAGGAGATGAAGGCAGGACAAACTGCCTGGTGATTCTGCATGGAGGGACAAGGCACAACTGACTGGAGAGGGGGGTTTAAGGAGGAAATTCCTCCAGCAGAAGGTGCTGTTGAAGGGAGGTTGAATTTCACATGGCTTTTAGTTACAGTTAAAAAAAAAATATTGTCCAAAGTCCCCAATGAAGAACAGATACAAAAGTGATGTCCTGAAGTGAAGGGGACACAGAGTGGGATTTCGTACCCAAAGGCCAGCAAACGCTGTAGCCACAAGGAAGTAGATGAACCATGTGCCTATTCTTGCATGACAGATTCTCCACCTCCTCCTCCTGGGCAGTAACTTTGAGAGGGAAAGTTTGGGGTTTTGGGTTCAAGAGTTTCACAGACAGAGGTAAATTTAAGTAATGCTCAGATTCCCCCAGGAGAGTACTGAAAGCAGATCTGCTCTTGTCAGCAGCCCTGATCACTGGTCCAACAAATTCAGAGTGCCTGCTTGCTTCTGGGATAGTAATTGCTACTGGAGGAAAAATTGAAAAAGCAGCTCCCAGGAATGTGCAATTTGTGCAGGTTGGGCAAAGAGTTTCAGACAGTGTAGTCACCCTTGTGGCAGCTCCAGCTACACCATGCTGTCTGTTTGAGAGTAAAAAATCCCATGAGAAGAAACAGCGAAGTGAGGGGGCAAAAAAAAAAAAAAAAAAAAAAAAAAAAAAATCAAACTGATTTTGAGGAACTTGCAAACTGAAAAAATGAGGTGCTTTCTAAATGCTCAACTGCTCTTTCTCCACAGTTTTCTTGCCACATGCAGTGCCTGTTTTGTTGTGCATCTACAGAAGATAGATGGTTTTTGGAGGCTGCTTGGAGGTCTCTTCCTTCCCTGAGTAACAAAGGGTGCTGGAAGAGAGCAAACCCTAAATGGATGAAGGGAATCCTGAGTTACTAAAGATGCTTAAAGGCTGTGATTCAGCAGGCTTATTTTAGATGCCTATCTACAGATGAGGCAACACAGGTTCCATCAATTAATTGGGAAAGGAGTCTAAACGACTGAGGGGAGGGAAAGGAGCTGAACCCCACTCTGGGTTTTGTTTCTACTGGTACATAGACCTTGCCATACTGGTAGTTTATTCCAGGCTCTTAAATGCACCATGGAAATAAATACATTTCTATTTATGACTTTTGTCATTAATATACTCAATATATCAGCCCATCTGTGAGCAATATCCTTGTTATGGGACATCTCTCCAGAGTGGAGGGAAGCAGAAGGAAGCAACCGCAGATTTTCTCCTAAAATCCTCAAAGAAAAATGAATTTATGGCAGTGAAGAGCTCATACACCTGGAGACCACCAAGAGCCTGAGGTCAGGAGGGTCATTAAACACAGGGCAGGCTAGTTATGTGACACTAACCTGCCCTGTCCAGGCAGGGATGGACAGGGCTGGTCAGTGTCACATCAACCTTGGTGAAGCAATCTTTGTGCTTGGCTCTGGCAAGACGTGCTGGAATTGTCTGTGTCCAGTGGAAAAGTTTCGGATTAATCAAAGTTTGGGAGAAAGCAGTGAGAGGGATGCAAATGTACAAAACAAAAGGAGGAGCCATTTAATCTCAAACTTTGCACCTCTAAAGACAGATGAAAGCTTGTCCATGGGGTTCTGAGTATCCACCACTGGAATTTTGTAAGAACATATTAGGCAAGGATCCATGACAGGGTTTTACTCGGCTTTCATCCTCTATTGAGAAAAGATGAACTGTCCCCTGCTGTTCACAGTGTCACTGAATAGTTTGGGTTGGAAGGGACATTTAAAACCATCTAATTCCAGCCCAAAGTTATGTGCCACCAAAAATGATTTTCCAGACAGAGGCAGGCTTCTGAGTCATGTAAGGAAGGAACAAAGTCCTGGATGAGCTTCTTATGCCATCTTTGATATTTGGCAGGTCCATTTCTGGGTGTATCTTTATCTGTGACATACAGGAAATAGTGCTTTTGTCCTCTTTCTGTTAGTCATTTGGATTTCAATCCTTCTGAGTAACATTTGTACCTGACTCTGCCCCGTTAGCATCCACCAACCAGATCCTGTTGTTAATTATGCTCATTAGCACTAGAGGATCCCTAGAGAGAGCTCCTGGCAATCCACAGCTGCTCAGCTGTTCCTGAACTAAAAAATATTAAAACCAGAGCCTTAAACCCTGAATTTTGGGCAGCATTTGTGTTTTCATTAAAAATATCTCATCAAAAGGCCTGAATCTCACTGTTTGTGTGTCTGAAGGCATTTGATGAAGTGTCATTGGTAATCTGCTCAGCTCAGTGCCAGACCATGCAGGCAGCTGGACCAGGAGTAGAGGAACTTCTCTGAGGTGCTTCAGGCCTTGAAATGACTATTTACTTGCCCAGAAAGAAGTGAAAAGGGTTGTTTTGATGAATCATCCCTCAGATTTTAGTGAGGGTTCGACTTCTGTTTCAATAAGAAAGAAGACCCACCCAAAGGCAAGAGATGTTAAATGTTGTCTATTAAACCTGAAGCTGGACTCATTCCGCTGTCTTTTAGGACTAGGACAGCCTGAAGCTTTTAGCATGGCTGAGTTGAAGATAAACTGGAAAATTCTGAGTGTTTAGAAAGGAAAAAAACCAACCTAGCATAGGGACTCAGAGTATGCAAAATGTAGATTTAAAAAAGTTTTGGAAATAAAAAAGGGCTGAAATTTTCAAACCAGGTAGATCTGTCTGTGATCTCATAATTATAAGATGTCCAAGTATTAGAGGTCCTAGGGACTTTTTCACCATGTTCCTAAATCACTTAAGTGCAGGCTGGCTAAACAAGATCCATGCTTTTGCATAAATCAAGGCAGCCTCATTAAAACCTCAGGGTACCTTCTTAATTCTCCACAGACGAAGATTTGGGCCACTGGATTTTCTGTACAGCTGCAAGCCTGAAAGGAGCTGTTAAATGTTTATTTCTATGCAATTCACAATGAATTTCCTGGTTTAATTTCTTACCTGGATGATCTGATAAAATCTAACCACATATGGAGGACACAGCTCTTTTGTAACCTCAGAAAGACTGATTTTACCTAGTGATGAAATAAATCTACCCAGAGATGAGTGCTCGCCTCAGTTTTTATCCCTCCTATGTCTTGCTGCATCCTTTCCCATCCTGGCACTGCTGTTTCCCTCGGGTGAGAGCTCACACCACTTTTGTGAGCTTTAGCTCAACATTCATCTTTAGTATGTAACATAGTTGGGGGAAATTGAAGATGTGTCTAAATCATGCCTTCTTGGACTCATTTAAATCCTTCCTTCACTTTTTTATCTGCTGCATGCCCACCTGTGAGAAGCCACAAGATCCAATGCATTGGAACACCTCCTTCATCCCACTGACTTGATTTCATCACCAAAGCATCTCTCTTCATCTCCCTTTCCCATTACAACTTTTGGCAAGGCAGAGCCTCCCTTAGGGCCGGAGCTCTGACTGTGTGTCCTGTGTGGCACATCCAGCTCTTTGGGCAGTGGAGTTCACAATCCATATAACACAAATAAACCCAGAGTTCTGCTTTATCTTTTCTGGATCTGAGCTAGATTGAGGTCTGGTCCTGTGCCTCAGCACTCACCAAAGGCCTGTAAGATTTCCTTGCTATCCAGGGCACAAAGTGCAGTAAATCTCTTAGGGAAATATGGCTCTGAAAAATCCCAGGAAAGAAATTCCGTCTTTATTCTTATTCCAGAGGGGCTGGAAGCCACTGTGATTGTGTTGTGCCTTGTTTTGGCTGATTGCCCAGGCTCAGACCTCTCTTGCCATATGACTTTGTGTATAATTCTGTCATCTCTGCTGAGCCTCCACCTCCCTCCTGTGCTCCAACTGCAGCTTGTGTTTAAAAAACCCTCGAGGCAGCTCAGCCCCTAGTGATGCTATGTTTGATAGATGGAGCCTCTCATCTCCAAGGAGCTGTGGTACTTGGGGACTATAAATGCAGAGCTCATGTCACCCACTGCCATCCCCGGGCAGCAACTCTTAGAAAAAAAATTGTTTAAGGAAAGGATGGGAAAGAACGTGCTTTTAGTGATGTATCAGTCTTTCCACAGGCACATATTTACCCATTATTTGCTTATCACCACATCTTGTCTGAGATCCCCTTGGAAGGAAAGGGGCCCGAGCTGATGACAGCAGAAGTCAGCAGCTTGGAAAGGAATGTAGCAGCAGAGTCCTCTTGGCTGTGTGTCCCAGGAAGCAGCACTGCTGTGGGCAGGGAGGAGATTCAAAGCCCCCCAGAGTCAGAGTCAGCAGATGGAGCTCCAGAAATGTGTCTGCTGAGCTCACGGTGCCCTGTCTTTCTCAAGGATAGACACTGCTATGCCAGGACAATCAGGCTAATTTAGCCTGTCACACAGTGGGAAGCACAGGATGTTCCAGAGGAAGATATCTTTGTAGAACAAGCCCACAAACCTACAGAAGATCAGACTATCAACATCGTACCTGTGCAAAACATCTGGGGCTGCTGCTTTAACCTTTCCCAAGCCAACCTGTCGTCCTGGCAGCCTCCTCAGCTGGCCAGTTTGGCCAGACAGAGGATGAGCCACGTCATTTCTGTCACCTGCTGCACCTTCTGCTCCTTCACCCATCTGCTCTGTTGTGTCTTAAGCACAACCCCTTTTAGCCCAGCCCTGAACAGAACAGAGAACTCTTTCTTCCTAATTAAAATCTTAAGGTATTACCATAACACCAACAAAGAGCTGGGCTTTATTCTTTCTCGTCTGATGGGTCTTTCCCTCAGGAACCTCACATCATGAAAGGAGTTAGCAGCTTCCATGTACCTTGTACTGCAACCAAAACCATTATCCATTTCTTCCTTAATTTGCACCAATTGACCTAAATTAAGGCTGTCTGTAGACATGTACACAGTTTGTATAGCTGATGGGATGCCAGCAGACATAGGTGCTAGAGAGACACCAGACAGATTTTTATTCCCTTAAAGGAACAAGCTGGAGCTTTTTTCCAAAGGATGTGAGCATTTTAATGATATGTTTTCTTCTGTCTCTTTTTTTTTTTTTTTCTTTCCTGACTCTCTGATGGTTATTACTAAAATACACACACCAATAATTCCCTTCCTCTGAGCCAGGCTGTCATGACTGCAGAAAGCAATTACCACAAATTAGCATCTCATGAAAAACGAAGAGACAAGAAAAAGCTCACTAAACCCAAACAAACCCTCCCAGCTGTTTGGGACTCTCTTTAAAACTCTACTGAAAACACCAAACAGGCAAGGGTGGTAATGAGATTTGCAAAGCAAAATGGTTTATATGTTAAAGACTTTAATTGAACACCACCAGGGGAAGGGATTCTCCTGCTCTGCCCGCTCATGTGAGACCTCACCTGCAGATCTGCCTCCAGATCTGAGGTCCAACATCAGGAGGATGTGGAGTGCTGGAGAGAGTCCAGAGGAGGCCATGGAGATGCTTCAAGGGCTGGAGCCAGGCTGGGAGAGCTGAGAGTGTTCACTGGGAGAAGAGAAGGATCCAGGGAGAGCTCAGAGCCCCTTGCAGGGCCTAATGGGACTCCAGGAGAGCTGGAGAGGGACTGGGGACAAGGGATGGAGGGACAGGACAGGGGGAATGGCTTCCCACTGCCAGAGGGCAGGGATGGATGGGGTATTGGGAAGGAATTCTTCTCTGTGAGGATAGTTATAAAGACTAATAGAAAATGGGAAAGGCATTGCAGACTGTTCCATGTGTATGGATGGGATTCTGTCTAGAGGAACAGCAGTAGTGTTCAGGTTCTGGGCTGGGCCAGTAGTGTTCAGGTTCTGATTTCCTGGCAATGGAGATTCAGCCTCAGGAGTTGTCTCCTGGGTTCTGTTCCCAGTTCCTCAGCTGACATTTATGTCACCTGTGTTTTAAGATAGTCAGAATTTATTGCTAATGAAAACACTTTTTCTTAGCATTGCACGGTTGTCATTGTTCAGTAAATGCCTCCTTATTTTAAAGTTGTAAGATGACAGTAATTCCCTTGATACCTTTTACTCTCTCCCCATGGCCTATGGTACTTTTCACAACCCTTATATGTGTGGGGTTTTGTTTTTTGTTTTTGTGGGGTTTTTTGTTTTGTTTTGCTTTGGTTTTTTTTCGTTTGTTGTTTTTTAATAAAGTGGTCTCTGAGCACAGTGAGGAACTGTTTTGGGCATGTGGCAAAGTGATTTGTAGAAATGTTCCGTGGTCCTTTGTAAGCTGACACGTGGTTGTTGATGTTCACACAGGACTGGCCTTTGAGTTAGGTGCTCTTGGTCACTCTTGGAAAGATGACTAAAATATCAAGAGTCTTTGTCAAAGTCAAAGTTGGGTTGGAGCCTTTTCCCTGGTTTGTGTTTGTCACTAGAGAGGACCACTTAAAAGGCAGATGAGTCCTAATCATATCCTTGTGCCAGAAAATCCTCCTTCCCTGCAGTTTCAAAACCCACACATGTGGAAATACAGATTTCTCAAGCTGTTCTGTACCTTGAAACTGTCCCCACCAGTGCTCCCAGTCTGGCTGGAGTCAGTGTTTTGGTCTTAATATACCAAAGAATAGACCCAAACCAAAGATTTTCTCTCCAAAAATTATTCAGACAAACAATACACAGAATTCCTGTGACTCAGCTTGAGAGAAACCCATCTCAAGTGCTGGGTTTTGAAAATAAATCTTGTCCTAAAGTCAGTGCAACACAAGGAAGGGAAGGAAGTGGTCACATCTCTTATTTTTAATGCCTGGTTCTAGGCACAGTACTAAGTACCTGGAGGAAAGGACTAAGTGCTGGTTTATTTAAGTTCTTGTCTCATAAGCAAAAAACCCCTTGCCAAGGACAGTGATCCAGCAGAGGTTTGAGTTTACAAAGTTTCTGTGTGGATTTTCTGAGCCTGTCTAGAGAGCGTTGCTCCTTTTGCTGCTTATTTGACTGCTGGTTGATGAGGCTGAGGAGATGAAAAATGTCCATCTTGCCAGAGGGACATATTTGAGCATGGTTTGCTTAGAATTACTACTACTACTACTACTACTACTACTACCACCACCACTTCTACTGTAGAGTTCCCAATATCTAGGGACACATATTTTCTAAACCTTATCTCCAAAATCTGGGGCTCAAACACTGACTGATTTTAGCAAAGACATACAGGGGAGAAAATAGAAGCAGTTAAATAAACAAATGGATGCATTCATTAATTAACTAATTAATTGATAAGCCTGTTCATTCGTTCATTTAATCAGATAAAAGAACCTGTGATATCTTTCCATGTGCTTTTCTGCATCTGAACTTCCTTACAAAACCGATACACAGGATAATAAAAAAGGCAATGCTGATTTCCCAGTGTGAGCACTGACCAAGTAGTATTGCTCTGGGAAACATAAAAACTCATGTTAAATAATCTGATTTCAAATAAAAAGAGCTGCATGACTGTATTTTTCTCCTTTTGTTCAGTATGACGAGGGAGACTGTCTCAGTGAAGTGAGTTTTAAACATTTTGGTGATGGAGGAATCAGAAATCAATTGTTGTTCAGTGCATTTTTCCTTCCCACTGAGCATGCCAGGACAGAAAAGTCCCAAGTCATCAAACCTGGCCAGAAGTGCAACAATCCTCTGAGAAACTGGGTGTCTGCAGTGATGCATGGTCTGGAGGAAAACCTTTTTGAAAAAATCAATAAAAAGGAACACCAGGCAGCAAATACAAATTTTTTTTTGCAATTCCAAGCCTGCATGAAGGGTACTGTAAGACACTTCAGAGACAAGGAAGAGAAGCAGGAAGGCCTTAAGAAGGGAATCAGTCATTGAACTGGAAAGATGGGCAGCATCCTTGTGTTCCATCCAGGGAAATTCAGCTAGGAAAGCTCTCTGGAGTGAGTTTACACCTCAGTGAGTCAGTGCCAGAGAAACCCCTGTTTCCACAAGTGCAGTGCAATCACTCATAGAAGGGAAGCTACCTCCCTGGGCAGCCCTTTCCAAGAGCCCTTTCCTGCTGAGGAAGGGTAAATCCCCTTTGTTACAACCACTGAACTCCCAGATTTCATCTTCACCCCACATAAGAGCAGAAGGAAAAGCTCTCTCCAAAAGAGAAACACATCAATCCTACGACTTTGGGATTGCACCAATATTCCCATGCAGGCTGGGCCTTGCCTTAACTCCAGGTCCAAAATGCTCTGGACAAAAGCTTCTGCTTGACAAAAACTGTTCAAACAAGCACATCACTGCATAGGAATTCACTCTCCATATTCCATTGAGCTGAAAATATTCTGAGAGCTGTAATTCACTCCCTACTTCCATTCCCCTTTGGAGCATCACTGCCACACAGTGCACTGCATGAACTCAGGACTAATTCTAAGCAGATGGACCTGATTTCAGTTGCTTCTTTTTTTTTTTTTTTTCCCTGCCAGCTCCTCCATTTCAGTGCCAGCAATAAAGCCAGCCATGCTGGAAAACATCCTCCTTTCACTTCTATACAAGGCAAACCACCAAAGCATTTCTGCTGGGGCATCTCTTTTTTGGCCTCTGTAAACTAAATGAATGGTTTCAACCAACAGCACAGCCTTAACTTTAGGTCAGTGTTCAACTGGTTCCCAAGCTTTTCTGCTGTCTCTCATTGAGCAAACAGTGGATTCCTATTTCCATGCTGAAAAAAGGTTTCCTGGCACTCACTATTTTCTGTAGGATTGATCTCTTAAGGGTAGACAAGTCTGGAAGTTCCTGCTACACTGAGCTGAGAAGTCAAAGCACAGACAGCAGAGTGGATCCAAACATTTGTGTTGGAAAGGAGGTTTTCTAGGGAAATTGCCAGGTTGGACATATTAAAACAATAATGCCAGCAAAATCAATGTGGAGAAGTTTCAAAGTGGAGAAGAACAAGGTTATTTCAAACTGCTTGGGCTGCAGAGAAGTTAACACAGCTGAAATAAAAATAAAACTTGCATTTAGGTCCATTCCAAGTCTTTAAAACCAGCTGCTCAAATTGTGGTCAGCATAAATTTCACTGTAACTCCATTAGGAAAAGAAAAAAGCACAGAATGAGAAATAATAAAAGCCCTTCTAATATGTTAAAGGAGGGTGTGTGAGGGGGAGTGGAATATCGGTGCAATCTCTTCCAGGTTTCAGAATAACTTTATTAATTGGTGCAAATGAGAAGCCTGTCTTCAACGAATTCATTAGAAGTCCTGGTGATCCCTGAATTCCCTTGTGCTCATGTGACTGCAGTACCCGGCTGTGGGAAACAACGAAGCTCTGATTCCTCAGGTGTTCCCCACTGCCTGCAAACCATCCAAAGCCCACGGAAAGCAGCAGCAGCACAAGAAAATCAGGTTTTTTTTTTTGTCCACAGAATAATCCTCATGAGTGCGCCATCAAAAACAGGACAGCTGTTGTTTTGTTCATGAAAACCTCAGATGGAGAACATCTCCCAGCTCTGCTTGCAGCATTATTCCCTTTGGCTTAACCTTGATTTTGCTGATGTTTATAAAGCATTGCAAGAGGCAAGAGTTCAATGACTCCCATCTGAAATAAGACATTACTCTTTATTCCCAGCTAGGAATATTCCCAACATCCTGAGAATGCAGCCTGCACACCAAGGTAGCACATCTGACAACAAATCTCCTTCTCAGTAAAGTTGTCTCCTTTCCTGGTGCTCCAGAAGATTGCATTTCATCTGCAGGAGTTCTGGAAGCAGCATTTGGATATTACAGTAAATACCTCTGTGGGTGGAAAACAGTCCAAGCAAAATTTTTCCCTCTCTGCAGTCAAGCAGGGACTGGATCCATTCATTTACCTTGAATTGCTCTGATTTTGTAATGCAGGTTTTGCTGCAGGAAACAGGTAAAATGATATCCACGAGGCACATAGGAGAGAAAAGTAATGTACACATTCTACATTTTCATGGATTTATTGCTAGTTGAAGATGCTCTCAGGGTGCTGGCGTGGTGGGGAATTGGTTAGCAGTGAAGATGGATCAACCTGGCTTACCAGGGAGGCAGACTTTCATGATTATCCCCATTTTTTGTTTTGCATTCATAGATATTTCCTCACACCAACTCATCAGACTGGGAAGATGTCCAGGACTCCAAACATCAAGGTCAGGACAGCACATGATGAAGATGTTTGTCAAGACCTCTTGCCTGATCTGGATTTGGCCAGGAACCCCTTAAATAAAGCAGTAAGATCTCATGAAACCAGGATAACTTCTACCTGCTCAGACCTGGCTCACAGGAGTCAAAGTAGGTCCTGCTGATTGGCCAAGGGAGAGGGGATGGACAGTTATGGATCTTCAGAACTGAGGGAATAAATCGGGTTCCAAAGTTAACAGAGAGATCCATCCCTGACCTGATTTTCTCTCACTCCAAGGACTCTTCCCTTGGATGGAGCACAGAGTGGCTTAGTTTTTATTAAAGTGAAACAGTAGGAAGGGATAACAGGGCTCAGGGGCAGCACGGACTGGTGAGTTGGCAACTTGAGGAATTTTGAAAAGCCTGTGGTTTAACCCCAGATGAATTCACATTTTCTGACTAATCTTCAAAGGCAAAGCTTGTTGCCATGCAGCAGCAAATCTCAGTCTTCCACAAGTACCAGTGACTGTTGCCCAGCTCTGCCTCAGCCAGACCCTCCAGGCTGCACCATGGCAAGGAGCAGAGCCTTGTTTTGGGAGAAAATCTGGAAATCCAGACAGACTTGAAAATCCTGGGGGAGAGGATCAGGCTCCATTGCAAAGAAAGGAGCAATCTGCAGAAAATAACTATTAATTTCTACAGCAACACTGCTTATTTCTCTTGTTCAAATCCATGGCTGCTGTAAAGAGAAAGGGAGCTGTGAAAGCTTTTTGCCTGCAGCAAATTTATCCAGCCAGGGAATTGTATTTCTGTGAATGGTGATGTGCTTTTTGTTGTAGACCCCAGTCCAGGGGAATTTTTACTGCAACAAAACCTTTTCACATAGTTTTTCCCAGGGAAAGGAAAACCTTCTTGAGCTCCAGCTGAGGGAAATTACATGGACAGTAACAGTCAGTGACATGGACAAAGACTGAAAAAGATTAAACCACGCTGTGTTAACATGAATTGACAGTATTTTTAAGAGGAGGATGGGAAAGAATTATCTATTTTTAGGAAGAAATTATAAAAATACTTGGAAAAAGGGAGAAAGGGCATGGGTTGGACTTGATGATCTTTGAGGTCTCCTCCAACCCAGTAATTCTGTGAATTCTGTAAATTCTGTGAAAGTGTTTAATTGTGTGTGTAATGTACGCAAATGTGCATGTGACACCAGAAATCAGGTGAAGGAGAAAACGTTCTTGAAACTCATAGGAATCCTGCTCTGGGAACTTCCTTGATCCACCCAAAAATAGACTGGGCTTGGAGGAGCACAAGAGAGAGCAACACCACCCATTAAAGTTCTATGTAACTGATTTCTGACAGGCTCTGAAATGTATCGATTGACCCACCACACCCTGATTCGAAAAAGACTTGAACTGACAATTGAAAACTAAACCCAGCCATTTCGTATTTTGCTTAGTAACAGGATTTCTGGAATGGACAACCTTGAGAGGGGCAGGATCAGGAACCTGCTCCCATGTAATTAAGGTGTAAAAAATCCCTTTTGTCAGGACTGAAGGGATGTTCCTTCTAAATCAACCTGCACTAAGATCCTCTACAGCCCATCCCTTCCTGTCCCGTCTTGATGGTATCTGATCCCAGATCCCCTGCTTTTTTTTTTTTGCTGCTGGGGCAAAACTTTACATCCTAACTGTTATGCTATCAAACAATTACATTAATTAGTGCTTCTCACCCTCCTACCCCATGTACCTGGTAGATTTCCACTGATACTTTCAGCCCAATGTGTAGTGAAGTAAAAAAGGCAGTTCTGAGACAGAACAAGTTCTGTTGTGCACAGATTACATTTGCTGTAGATTTTTCTTTCCCAGACTGTCAGATATCTACAAACTGTTTGTATTCAGGTTTTAATGAATAGTACAACTCAGCTTTTAAAATGACTGTGTGATGATTTCAACCAACCTATTTATGGTGGGATCCCTTTAAAAATGGACCAAAGTTTCTAATAATTTCTAAGAGCATCTTCCTTTCTGTAAGCAAAGAGAACTGTGTTTCTTCCAGACTCTTTCCATCAGTAGATCTTGATCACTTAACCAAGTCAGCCTTTCAGATGTGAAAGGCCTTTGATTAAAATTTCCCTTGGCAGTGCCTTGGGTTAGATATTTTATCATCATCATGAATACCAAACCCCCATAATGTCAAAAAAGGAAATTAAATAAGGAAGAGTAATCTTATGAAAGCAGTGGAAAATTGTGTATTAAATGCCAGACACACTCTTAGATACTCCTGGCCCATTTTACATATTGTACAGTCAGTTAAAAGAAAATCTCAGGGTTAAAAAAATTCTATTTAATTTAAGCATTCTGAGTAGCACCTATAAATCTTACTGAGTTTGTTAAGAGGCTGCAGATTTTTTGCTGTGTTCTTGTGGTAATTGGAATTCTCTCTCTGCCTCAAAATACTGGGAGTGTTTGAAAAGTGTCAGTTTTCTCCTTGTTTTTAGCAGAAAACTCCCCACCACATGGGTAGAGAGCTGGTATTCCAGACAAATCTCACTGCAGATGAGTCAGCTGCAGAGGAGGGAAGCACTGCTCAAGTATCTTTCTGTAGAAAGAAAAAAAAAATCTCTTTCAGGATTCAACAAAAAGGCAGAAGGCAGCACTTTATTTAGCAGGGAGGCAGCAGTGATGATCAGAGCTGATATTTAAATGACAATGGGTTTTTTTGTGTTATAACCAGGAAAACATTGTATCTACTGCAAGTGATCCATTCTGGCCCTGATAAAGTCTATCAGTGGCTGGTTTAACCCTTTCTTATGGTGTTCTTTAATTTGTTTCAGCAAGGAACTCTTTGGAGGACAATCCACTAATGCCACAGTGGGTTTGAATGTGTGTTTCTCCAAAACAACACCCAATTTTAAGTTAATGATGCAGAGTTGCAGCCACAGTCATTCAGAGAAAATGAAAGAGGAAGAGCAGCATTGCTAAGACCAGTGGTTTCAAACCCATGAGATTTAATGCTGATTTATATGTCCCCCTGGGCAGCAATAAGAAGCCAACGGCTGACTCAGAGTTTCTTGCTAAGCAGGATTTGAGTGCCTAATTCCCATATCTGTGGATAAAACCTTGTTGTAAAAGAAGAGGTCAAGGCATGCACGAGCCAGAATTTCCTATTTAATTCCACTGTAAGGTGAGCTTAAATTAGAATTATGTCTGCAGAATGACTGTGCCTAGGGGCAGGGTATTTTTGAATCCCACTCCTAGCAAAATTACTCTCAGTGGGTTTTCAAGACAGATGGATGGAGAGTTCTGCTGGCAGAACTACATCCCTGAAAGGTTAAACCTGTCAGAATTCAACCTGAAACACAGAGCATTCAATCTGCCATTTATTGAGGTAAATATTTATTGGCCCCTGCAACAGTAACCTGCTAGGGGGCTCCCAAATTCCTGCAGAGGATGTGGAAGCAGCAACAACCGCAGGAGCAGAAGCTGCCCAGACTGTCATTGGTTCCTCTCCCCATTTCAGCTCCTTGTTTACAATGTCTTGATGATAGGCCTGCCACAAACAAGCTGGCTGTTCATCCAGCGTGAAATGATTTTTTGAATTTGTACCCATTATCTGGGGCAGAAAAAACCCACTATCCCTGTTTACTGTGCCAGCAAAGAGCTTCCAGTAGCATCAGGATGATTGGAAAAGAAAACTGCGTCTGGCTTTGTTTTGCTAACTCTGTGGAACTGCTTTGCAGCTTCTTCAGGATGTTTGTTGGCCTCATTTTCTTTCAGTGAACTACTTAGGTATCATGGTCTTGCCTAAAGCATCAGATAAAAGAGTTTAGAACTTGTTAACAACAGACATTGAATTGGATTGTGACTCCTTAGAAGGAAAACCAGAGGTGCTGCAGGAAAGAACCAGTGGGGTTTTTCTATGCCTTTCAGACCTCAATATTGAGGCAGCAGAGGATGCAATTCCTGCAGCCACATTCCAGCTGAAGACACAACTGGCAGGTACTTCCATGTTTCCCATCCATCCTGAATGGATGAGGTTGGAAGGGACCACTGGTGGTTTGTACTGCAACCCTCTGCTCCAGATCACATTTCTTAGGTTGGTCACAGGACCATGGCAGAGGACAAAGCCTGGGTAATGATGTCACACTGGTAGTGTCCACCTCAGATAAAATAAGTCTTCAGACAAGGAACTGACCTTTCAAAAAAGTCCTTCAATTCTATTCTCTTCTATTTAATTGCTGCTTGCACACAGATGAACTTTTGGTTAATTCTTAGTCCGGATGATGGCAGTTGAATAATTGTCTCCCCTTGGCACATGTGTGTGGAGACTTGTCCTTTGAGGTTAAAGCATATCAGTGAGGCAACTATAACCAATTCTGTTTTAGTGGTTATTTTCAATTGTAAAACACCATCTTCTTCTAGTGATAATTCACTTAATGGCAAGCCATAGGCAAACCCATTAATGCATAATGTCAATTAAAGTAACTCTTTTATTTCCATTGTTGGAAAAGGTTGATCTAAACATGACATTTTAATCTTATTCAGAAATATGGATGACTTGATCCTGCAATTAAATCCTCTTACAACCTCATAACCCATCGGTAATCCATCCACCATTGACTTGTTATAGACTGGGAAACATTGCAAAATGCCAGATGTTTGTGAAATTGCCAGAATCAGAAGGCATTATCAGCATTTAATAAAAGAAATCAGGGAATCCCAGAACGGTTGGGGTGTGAAGGGATCTTAAAGCCCACCCAGTGCCACCCTCTGCCATGGGCAGGGGCACCTTCCACTGTCCCAGGTTGCTCCAAGCCCCATCCAACCTGGCCTTGGACACTTCCAGGGATCCAGGGCAGCCACAGCCTGTGCCAGTAGTTCCCCCTTGATGGTTGAGCTGTGGAACAGGTTCTTTCCTGAAGATGGAGAAACCTAGGTACAGCCTCAACCCTTCCGCAGTAAAGCAGGAAGGAAAGTAAATTTCATCCCCAGTGCCACATTCTAATTTCCACAGCACGCTGTTCCTCAGGATCCTCTGGGAACTCTCCTGGTGATATGACAAGATGCCAGAGCCCAGCTGGAGGCATTGATTCCTTTCACTGCTGACAATAATGAGATGAGCAATGCTTGTCCATTATTTATAGGAAGGGCTTTCCCCAGAGCTCCTGTGGGACCAGCAGAAGCTTCCAAGCACTGAATGGCCACACCTCTCCTGTGTCCCTGGGTGCTGATCAGCCCCCACCGCACTGGGAACAGCTGCCTGGGCTGGACCTGCAAGGGCTGGTGCCTGATAAACCAGCAGAGACCAAATGATTCATGCCCTCTGAGCTGCTACAGAACAAACAATGTCACCCACAGAGCCCTGCACCAACAAAAGGGTTTTTTTCAGAGGGAAAGGACATCTGCAGTCAGTAGAGTGGGACACAGATGGGACACATTGTACCCAGGCTGGCTGTCACTGATTGCAGTGTGTGCTGTTCTCTTTACATCTGGATAAGCTGCCTTTTGTTGACAAATATTCAAAGCCTCTTCCAAGGCTCAGCACTTCATTCTGTGTGGTTTTTCATTCCACGTTTCATTCCACACATTTCATTCAACCATTTCATTCTGTGGTTTTCACAGGGGTCCCACAAGCACAAAGTTCTGAAATAAGCAGGGTTCACCCTGGCTCGAGCATCCTGCAGAGGTAAAGCCCAGAGTGACTCTGCAGGGAGTCAGAAATTCAGAATTTACAATTATTTGAGATGGACTGCCTCTGCATTAGATATTTTAGCAATATGTGATAAGAGCTCCTTGTTCTGGCAAAACTGAAACCTGAAGGAGAAGCCAGATATTAATGCAGATTCCCACTATTTTTATTTTATTGTTATATTTTTATTTTATTGTTGTATTTTTATAATTATTTTGTATTAATCTCACCCACATCTCTGGATGCTTTGCAATAGGAGGAGCTGCACCCTCTTTTTTCTACATTTTGTTCATAATATTTGTAAAAGTGAGACAAAACATTGATTTAACTAAGTCACTTCCATCTGTATCTCTGTACAGCTCCTCAAGGGTATGCAATTTAACTTTTCCATCGCTCCCAGGGATGGTGCAATGTTTCTCCCTTTCTACAAATTATTTGGCAAGTCTAAATGTAAACATATGAAGATGCTTTAATTATCTTCTCTGAAGCACCCTAGAGCTTGTCCTATTCCAGAGAGATGGAGGAAGCCCATTTTGAGAACAGTAACAGAACCAATTAATTTACAGTTTACACTTGTGGATCTTTGGGAACTGCAATGTGCGGAAAATCCAGTGCCTCATACAGAAAATTGGCAGGGAGATTTTCCTTTTTCCTTAGAACAAATTGTTGACAAGATGAATATGAAAAAATCCATTAAAGGATTCAAAACTAGTTTGTTGTCCCACTTTTACCTCTGCACTTTGATATGAGGCTAAAAAATTTCTGACATGGTTTAAGAGTCATGGCTTAATTGGAGGAAGACTGAAGTAGAAAATGGAATTATTTATCTGCAGACTTAAATTGGACATTGTGGAGGAATCCTTCAAGTTGCAAAGAGAAAAAAAAATGGAAGAAAATCCTGGCCAAAAAAAACCCAAAACCAACAAACTTTTGAGATGGGGAGGGAGAGCAGGCAGTAATCCTTTCCAATAGTGTTTGAGGAGGGATGTGCTTATGGCAAAGTAACTTCAAGGCATCACAAAAGACAATTACAGGAGCTATTTTTGTGTCTCCCATTTCAAAATCTCCACCACAGCACACAACCAACCCATTGATGTATCTGGGTGGTGAAATGCTCTCAAAGTCCACCTCACTGTGTTTCCCTGAAGTGCCTGAGCAGAGGCGCTGTGAATGCAGTGGATCAATGCTGTGCTGTGGGGATTGGGAGAGATGAAAGGATGGCCTGGACTTCACTTGAGAGAGCAAGGAAAGAGCTCTTTGGCAGGTATTTACAACACACTGATGTCTTTTTAGTGGGAAGAGGTTTAAGTAAATATAAATGCACTTTATGATTCTTTAATGCTGCCAGTGTATAGAAAATGTGGAAGAGCTGCAGGGAGAGATTGAGTATATTCAAACAGGGAGAAAAATGAGATAATTCTTTTGTCTCCCTACTCCACCAAACAAAGGTCACTCACCCATTCTGATCCAGTTTCCCATTTTGTTCTTAGAGTGCAGCATGTTCCTCCTCTGGCCTCCAACCCCTTCTAGGGAGGCCTAATTCGGTTTTTTGCAGTCTGACCCGAAACAAGCCCAAGTTGAGATCTTTTCCCTTTGACTTCAGTAAGTGCTCCATGAGATCCTTCAAACCCAGCCCTGCTTGCAGTTCTGCTGCACTGATGGAAATTCATAGACTGCAGTGGAGTAGGGATAATGATGCTGTTGTAGAATAAGAACTAAATCAAGGCATCAGTGATGAAATTGAAAAAATAAACTTCAGTTTCAAAGTCCACTTCAGCCAGGGTTTGTGAAAACATTCTCACAAAAAGCAAAGCATGAAGGGAACAAGGAAAATAAACTCTCTAGCAGCTGTTCCAGCAGTTTCAGGCACTGGGTTCTGTGATTCCATGAGTGACAGAGAGCCAAAAAGATTTACTCATCGCATTTTGAAGTATTTAATTATGTTCAGCTGTGATTTAAAGAGAACATGCTGGCATGTAATTTCTCATGGAGAGAAAAATCTACTCTTTATGTCACCAGCAGGTATTTTATTTTACTTCCCTGAACCCATGTCAGCAGCACGAAGGCATTTCTGATCCATAGAAATTCCCAGGAGGAGTTAGTGACACAAACAGTGGGAGCCTGGGCAGCAGCAGGAGCAGGAGAGCAGCGTGCTCTTCCCACGTTCCATTGGTGGCTCTGATGACAAGTCTTTGGCATCCTGGGACACTCACTGGAGCCAAGAGACCATGGGCAAACTTCACCATTTCTATTTCTGTGATCGGTAGGGTTTTTTTTGGTGTTTTTTTTTTTTTTTTTTAACAATTTCATGCTCCTTGTTCTGACAGAGCAGAGCTTTGGCTTTTTTCTAGTCAGACTTTCCTTGTCTGTTTTCTGGAACCTGACATGGCTCAGGCAGATCCAAGTGCTTGCAATGTGAGCTCCATTATTTACCATAAAATGAGAGGAAAAGCACATGTGACATCCCCATTCCCATGGCTGTTCTGGCATCAAGGGAAACACAGATAAATTATCAGCCGTCCTGACTGCCTGACAGTAAAGTTCTCAAGAATAACCTTCTCCAATAAATTATTGAAATGTGAATTTTATTTGCTATAATCTCAGAATGCCTTGGCATTGCAATATAAAATTTAATAGTATTTCCTTGCACTTTCTGTTCTGTGGATGAGAAATGCTTTGTAAATATAAAGGGACATTTATTTCCAAAGATCTCCATGTGATGAGTGTAAGGCACCTCTCAGGCGGGAGTGCCCTCGATGCACGTTTCTTTTCCTTCTGTGGCAAATATATTTTCAGATTGCCCTGTGTCTTTGTTTAAAAGACAGGCGTCTGCCAAGGAAGGGGGGAACCTCCCCTGGAATGGAAAATGTGACCCCCCCTTCCCTCCAAATTATTATAACTCTGAAATTAAGTGGCTCTCAGGCAAAGACATGGGAAAAGGAATAAGAGTTCTATACTAATACATATATGTATAGCAAGGCAAAACCCCAACACCCACGGCACTGGCACCGAGCGGAGCACGCGCCCCGCGCCAGCCTCTCCCGGCCGCGCTGCCGTGCAGTTCCGGGCACAGCCGCCAGGGGCGCTGGTGGCTCCCGGCCGAGTAGGGCGGCTGCCATGATTCCCCCGCGACTGCAGGGGGCGCTGTGGCACGAGCTCGGCAGCGTCTCTGCACGTGGGTAATGGCGGGCGAGAGCGCGGGGCAGATGGAGAAGGGGTTTGCTTTACAAACCCACCCGGGCAGCTGGTCCCTGTACTCCTCTGCATGGTGACATGGGCTGTAGCAGGAATGTCAGAGGCTGGAACAGCAGAGGCAGGCACACCCACGACAGCAAACTAAGTGTAGCAAGGACCCCAGAGCTGTGCCAGGTGCCAGGAGCCGCTGGGACTGGGGTAGACCCATGGTGTGTAATGAAAGTGTAGCAAAAAGCTCTGAAGCAGCGGCAGAGAATGGTGGGGCTGGGCGGGGGATGGCTCCTTTGGACAGCCCACCGGCAATGGCTGTTCCCATGGCAGGCCGCTGTGCAGAGGGGAGCGCTCCGGCCCTTGGCTCCCGAGCAGCAGAGCAGCACGGAAGCAAACTGGCAAGCCCCAGTTACAGTGCTGGTAAAAGAAAAGAAAGGCAAAATTCACAGGACAACAGTATTTCTGTCAGACTCCCATGCCACATGGCTCTTGACTCAATCACCATGGGAAGGAAGCAGCAGCCCCTGGCCTCCAACCCTCACAGGGTCCTGGGCTGCCCCTCACCCATCAGGCTCCTCCTGGAGCCAGGGGAGACAGTGACCATTCCAGACTCAAAAAAAAAAAAAAAAATGGATATGGGATATAAACCATTACCAAGGCATCCTGTTCTTGATTTCACAATTGTTGCCATTTCCATGACATCTTTCAGTTGTGTTGATCCATCTGATTGCGTGGCCGTGATTTAAATGTGATTTTGGGAACAGCTCTGGCTGAAATATTCATATCTGCTTCATGGTATAGTTTGGACAAGGGTGTGGAGGGATGATGGGGCAAGGGGAAATGATTTTTCACTGCCAGAGGGCAGGATTAGAGGGGATATTGGGAAGGAATTCCTCCCTGTGAGGGTGGTGATGGACTGGGATGGAATTCTCAGAGTTCCTGTGGCTGTCCCTGGATCCCTGGAAGTGTCCAAGGCCAGGTTGGACAGGGCTCGGAGCACTCTGGTATAGAGGAAGGTGACCTGACCCTGCTCAGGAGATGGAACTGGATGGGCCTAAAGTTCCCTCCAACCCAAACCATTCCCTGATTTTATGGTGGATGCACCAAATCTGGAGTTATCCTACTGTGGGAAAAGCATTTTCTCTCCAAGGGGAAGGGATGACAGGCAGGAAATATTAGGTGGAAGCAGGATGTCGATCCCAAGCAGGAGCAAAAACAGAACAGGGGGAACAACCAGGTACCTAAAGTCTGGTTTATGTTTAGACACTTCAGTGACAACAAAGAGCTGAACCCTTTTAAAGATACAGAGCAGGGATTTGGAAGAGCACCTTCGCATCAAAGGTGCCAAATTCCTGTATCAAGGTGTGGAACTGAGAGGAAAGATGTGTGCTAATGTCTTTAAAAATAATTTGATGGGTGAAGGTATGGGTGTTAATGTCTTTGAAATGCGTCTTAATGGTTCTACTGACTTTGGGCAACAGGTTCATTGCAGAGCCCAGACAGCTCGGCTCCTGAAACAGTCAAGGGTCTGCACAAGCCTCAGCTTTGAGGTAAAACAGTAGGTTCAAGAGGGGATATGAGGTAGGTGGTTCAGGAAGGCTCTGCCTTCCCAGTACCTCTCCCAGTGGGGAAAGGAAGAGGGCAACGTGCAGTCAGGAGTTTAGGAGAAAAGGGAGGCTGTGCCCCCCAAAACCCCAAGAGAGAAAACCCTGTGGGCATGTGCCCCAGTGGACTCTCTCCCTTTATTTGAATGAAGTTGAAAGACTTCTCTGTCTCCTTTTTTGGACATAAAACTCTGGGGTTTGTGGATTTTCCTGACAAAACCGTTCCAATAACTCTTCTATTTTTTCATCCCCAGGTTCCAAATATATCCTCTGCTCTATTTACCTGATTAGTTTTAGTGATTTTAATGATTTTTCCCCCTGATTTTTCCTGTGTGTTCCCACCACTTTTGTCTCAAACTGTGTCAGCTTGCTGTGTGCTGCTTGTAAAAGGTTTGTAGGTGTGCCCCATGAATGCTGAAGAAAATGAATCCATTAATATTAACCCATTAGGAACAACTGGCAGAGCAAAATGCCAGTGTGTTGGATGGCACTGGAAGCAGCTTTGGTTTGCTTTCCAAATATCTTTCCGGAAAAGCGTTTTGCCAAGGAAGACAGCAAAGAGGAATAAAAGAGAATGTTAAGTACAGAATGTATTTCTACATGGTGTTGGTATCCTTGAGGACATGGGTCACCCAGGCAGCAGGAACAACCCAGGCAGATCTCAGAGCTGAAATATGGGATAGGAACAGTAAATCTTAAAAGGAAGAAATAGTAATAAATAGTTCAGTTAATAGGTTGTGAACAGCAAGTGGCCAGGGATGACTTATTCAAGGATGGGCTCTGAACACAGAAATTCAAAGTAGGTGCAATTGCTAAAAATCCAAGCCCATAATGAATCATTTGAGAAGAGCTGAGGGAGCTGCATGGACCCACAAGCAGCTCACCCAGTACTCCAAGAGCCTATTCCACATTGTGCAGCTGGACAAAGGAAGAACATGAAGGTGGAAGGATTTATCTGTTTTGTCAGAAACACAGCAAGAACAAGTTAAACCAACATGCTGTGGCAGGATGTCTACCCCCCCTCCCCCCACAGATGCATAAAGAGATAACTGGGGCTAAGAGGTCCAGCAAGGGCTCACCTCTGGTGCCAAAAGAGCTCAGGCCTCAGCTGAGAATCAAGATCTTAGTCTGGAGAGCAGATGTGGGAAGAGATAAAGGAAATTTTCTTGACTAAGAGACACTGTTTTACAAACTATGAAAGACACACGAGTTATGACAGAAGGAGAAGCCTTCTACACACACACACCCCGAAAGTATGAGAGACCTCTCCCTGGAGTCTGGAACCAGATTCCATGGTTACTTCTGTGGGGATTGAGGGAAAGGATCTCAATGTGTGCCCCACCAACTGGATGGGAAGATACACTGAATCCTAAGTTAAATTATTTCTTCGTTAGCTGTAACATTAATAGGTACTTTAACCTCACACTATATACACTTACTAGTAGTTTCTCTTTTTGGTTTTTTTCCTGTGTAGTATTAGTTTGTTGTAAGTATTATGTCTGTTAATTTTCTGTCTATTAAATAAATAATTTAGTCTATAATAGACCAAATCAGGCATTATTAAAGAACTTGTGAATGAGAGTGGGTTTTGGCAGGCTGACCGCCTCAATAAAGCTATTGCCTGTTCCAGAGGCCTGGGCAAAAGGCAGGGCTTATCTGTTGCATTGTGTTTTATTGTCTTTGTTCTCAGTTTGTAGTGGTTTCACCTATGTACCCCTGCTTCTCTCCCAAAAACGGTTTGCTCAAGTTACTTCCCTCCTACCCCATGTAAATCCTCCCTATTTCTGCAGAAGTCATTCCCCAGTCTCCTCCCTGGACCCCTGTCAATCACTCGACCTCCCTTCCCCTCTTTCCAGAATCTTCCCTCAGAGGTGTCAAGTGATTGGGCAGAGGTCAGGGCCCTCCCTTAAAGTACTTTCTAATTGTGGTCCTTCATGTCCATCTTCCCGCTTTGCACACCCCCCGTTTCCCCCATTGGTTGTTCCATGTATCTTTCCCTTGTTTCCACCCCCCTTTTAACCTGGTGCAGGGGCTCAGTCTGTGCTCTCTGCATCAGGTTCCCGTGATGTATGGAGCTCCTCTGAGCCCCGAAATAAACCTTGGTTTTACCCCTGCCGAGAGTCAACCCTTTCTTCCTCCAGCAGTGCCAGCCAGCTTCTCTGGTTTAGGGTTGGCAGCCCCAGCCGCTCTCCTGTACCCCGGGCACAGGGGAGTGTCCCCCGCAGTCAACCGTGTCGGGCTGGTTGGGCAGTGACCAGACGGTCACTGAGAGGACCCGGTGACACTTATCTAAACCCCACATCCATTCATAACAGATGTCCATCTCACTAGGCATATTTTTTTCCCCTGTGATAGATTTCCCTGTTCATTTCCAGGTAATTTGAGCAATAAGACTTTTGAATCCCTTTGGAAATTCATGTGGGAACTGGATTTGTAGAGAATTCTCAAAGCTTGACAGAAGGCTCACATAGTTTGCTTCTGTGTGCAAACTTTGAGATAAGAATTTCTCTAACCATTCAGAGTCCGTCCACAAACAAGTTCAAAACCAGAGAGATTTAACAAATCAAATTAAAACAGATGATAGATCATGGTTAGACAATTTGTTTGAACAATAGAGTTTTTTACCTTGACTAAAGGAGCTTTACAAAATAGGTTTATATGCATTGATTGTTACAGTGACAATGTTAGTGATAGTACCTTGTGTACTTCACTGTGCATGACAAACGATGAACAAGACCATCAAAGAAATTTTTTCTGTTCAAGAGAGAGGGACAAATGGGGGGAATGGATTTGTAGAGAATTCTCAAAGCCTGATGGAAGGCTCATATAGTCTGCATCTGCAAACTTTCAGATAACAAATGCTGACTTAGAAATGCCATGGAATGGACAGACAGTATTGAGAGAGAAATGGAACTAGAAACAAGTTTCAAAAGATGGCCTTGCAAATAAGAGTAGATACTTTAGAGAAATAGAACTATGAAAGATACATTGTAGTAGGACCCACGATGGGTAGTTTTAGATGATTGGCTTTAAAGCATTTACAGCATAGTGCAGCAAAAGCTGATAGGCCAAGAAATGCTTATAATGTACTGTAATTAGGAAATATTTGGTTTCTGATTGTGATGGTGTGAATTACAACATCTATATTGTATCACTCTTCACATGAGGCTGAAAATAGAATAAAAGTTTTTAAAATGTCTCTCAGTTGCCCCATCTCTGGGTCAGAAAAGGGCATAATCCAGCAATTGTGAATACAGGGGACCTGACCACCAATTTATTTACTTATGATGGAAGAGTTCTGGTACTCCTTGAATGGGTGTACAAATGTTCTTGTCTCTATGCAGCAGATTTTTTGTAGCAGGGATTTCATGTTGGACCTCTTAATATGAAGAACAAGGTTTTATTTCTACAATAAAGACATTCTACAGCATCTCAAAGATTTCAGTCACTAGAGGGTAACAGAATCACTAGAGCGTAACCTGCTCCTGGTCCTAAGTTGACTTAGCATTAGTAGAAAATATTCACATCTTTATATTAACAGAGCAATTACAGTGACAATGATTGAGCCAATTTGTTCAGCCCTGACAGTGAGAAATCTCTCCTCTGCCTCCAAGGGCAATTAGGGTACTTATACACATGTCAATTAAATGAGAGAAAGAATAAATCAGTGTCAGTTCCCTAAACCACAGCGCATTTGTTCCATCATGAAGTAACCTTTTGTATCAACATCTTTTGCATTTATTGGTATCTTTTAGTCCTCAAATCTCCTGCTTTGACCATAGAGGGTTCAGAGTCTTGAAAGAAAACACCCTGATTTTCCATCAAGAGCTGTGAGAGCTTGTGTTGGGGTGCACGAGACAGAGAGTGCTTTGGACCTTATTAGCGTAAGAGATTTGATGGACAAAATGCCTTGGCAAAAGCAAACAGAACTTTGAAAATTAGATCTAGATAGCAAGAAGATTTGATCAGACAGGTTTACCGGAAAAAGAAAATCCTATTAAACTCTGCAAGCAAGAGATGTTGTTATATGCATAAGTTTGTGTATGTGATATTAACCTAATCATTGTAGTACACATTACTAGTCTCCCTAAAATAGTATATAAGCACTTGTATCCCACAATAAAACTGGATTCTGATCACCAAGTCAGTCTCCCCATCTCTTTCCATTGCTGACAAGCTTGTTCATGGCCTGCCCATATGCCACTTCATGCCAGAAAACACATTTTCTAGGATCCTCTTAAAAACTGTATCCTAAACTGGGGGTTAGGATAAATAAATCCACAATTTTCTTATATATATCTCTTTCTGTTTGTACTGTTCTAGTAGGTGTGAGGAAATGCTGGCAGAGTTTGGAGGCTGCAAAGGCTCTGAGTACCTGAAGATGGGGCACAGTGTAGAATTCACACGTCGTAAATAAAACACTGAGATGCATTAAATAAAACACTGAGAGCATTTCACCAAACAAGTCACTCACAGCTCAGAGACCTCCAAGGAGCCAAACATGAGTATTTACTCCAAATCTATGCAAACTGGAAAGGATTCTTTTTTCTTTATTATTGATTCTTTTACTGAGGGCCTAAGTGTGTGACATATCCTGCTCTTAAAGGTCTGCATGTCTCAAGTTCAAAATGAGTGAACAAAACCCTTTTGTGTCTGGTGCATTGTGGAAACCCCTTTGAATGTGGCACATAAGCCTGGTTCTTACTGGGCTGAGCCTCAGACTGAGGGAATCTCATGAAATTTGCTAAAATAAATCAGGATTCTTCAGAATTGCTGGAAAAGCAACCTTGCTTAAGGAAACAAAAGAAATACAGAATTTAGCAGGAAAAAAAAGAGGCCAGATTCTAATGAACCTGGGTTTATTGAAATGTATGCAATTGATTTCAGTAGGAGCAGCAGTTGGCTCAGAATAGACCTGATTAATTAACAATAATGATATTTTGGCAGACTCCTCCAAAGTCCCAGAGGAGCAGTCCATGCAATTACCACTGCAAAATCCTCATAAATACATGGCTCCATTTACTCTATTAAATAAAAAGGCTGTAGAGAGCTAATGGATTGTGGGGGCCCTTTATGCAGAAGACAGCTCATGATTAAGCACTAAAGTGCCATGGACAAAGAATATGACTTCACAGAAATCCATGGCAAAATTCCATCCATTTCTGTAGGATGAAGTTTCACTTTTGACGGTCAGTGAATGTGGGAACTTTTGCCCTGTGGCAGCTTTGTGCCAGCACCTGATCAGGAAACACTTCTGTTACATCTTGTGCGGACCTTTAGCTGGAAGCACCTGCGGCCTTGCAAAGTGAATTTGCAAATCCCTCCTGCCTTGGATTCCGATTGAAATTCTGTGAGTGCTTTAACTTGCAGCCTGGAGAAACAACAAAGTAAAAGAGAAAAAAAACCTGAGTAATGGAATTGAAGTGATGGAAGAGGGGAAAATTTCTGGCTATTGTAAGGAAGATTTTGGTTTTTTTTTTTTCAACAGGCTGCTAAGGGTGCACTGGCACTACTAACCACAGGTGGAAAACATAAATTATTACAAGGCTTCTTAATAATACAAACCATTTCTAGGCTTGTGTCATGGTTTAAGATGGCTTGGTTTTTTAGTTAAGGAGAAATCCATCAACCACAGAAGTGATTCTCTTAGATGAGCTGCTAACAGTTCTGCTAGACCCCCCAGAACCAATCAGCTGGCTAGTTTTGAATATTGACACCCCGTTAAGCCACTTAAGAAAGCTGAACACGCCTCTGTAAAATAACATTTAAAGACAAACAAAGTCTGGGAAAAACTCTCTTGCTTCTGGCCGTTGAATAGGTAACTAGGAGCTTGAGCAGCCCAGGGCTAGCAGGGCTGGGCCCCGCTCCACTGCACAGCTTGCATGGCCTGGCAGGGCTGGGCCGGGCCCTGACCCCTGTGGCCTGGCCAGGTCAGCCCATGGCACGGCTTGGCTGAGATTCAACCACAGCTCAGCCGCCAGGCTGGGCCGGCTCTGCTGGAGCTTCGGCCGGGGCCAAGCAGGTCCCCCTGGGCCACCGAGCCATCCTGCTGAGACTATCCTGGTGCCATGACAAATCATGTAGCCAAGAGCAGAGGTGGCCCTTGTTATGAATAAAAAGTTATCTATTTTTTTTTTAAGGTTGCAGAGTTAAAGCAAGTTGAACCAGTTGCTGTTAAGTTAGCTTCATGTTGCAGCTACCTATTGTTAAGAGTTCTTCTTCAATTACCTGTTAATGGTTGGTGATTAGCCATTGTCCCCCTGGTGCTTGCCAGGGAGTGACACCAGACCCGCAGGTAGCAGGGCAGGGGAGTGACATCAGAGCTAGTATGCAGATGAGAAATGCATTGCACCAAATTTTACAGTTTTCCAGGAAAACCCCTAAAAACAACGAGCCAACATAGAATTAGGGGACCTAGGTGATGTCTAAGGATGGGCGCGTAGTCCAGTGCCTGCTTGGATCCTTTTTGCTTCTCACCCTTACCTAAAAAGATGTTCACTAGGGAGAGGACCCGAAGTGTTGGACTGAAAAGGCAGAATCTGCTAATCTCCCGTGATGATGCAGTCCCCAGCTCTGCCTGCAGACCAGCGGACAGAGCTGCATCATCACCCTCCTCCTTCGTGCCACTCCTGGGAGCAGTGGCGGCATGGGTGCGACCCGTCGATTTCTTCCCACCTGAGCTGATTCTTTTTAATAAAGGCATTAAAAAGGAGAAAGATCTCCTGCCCATTTATTTCAGTCCTGCAGCCCCACACAGAAGAGCAGGCCTGTGGCTGGAATTGAACATGGCAGGGGCCAGAAAACAGCCATGCAGCCAGACTGGCTGCTGCCCAGCAGAGATCACATGACTATCTGCAGAACCAGGGGAGATATTAACTCTTTTAGTGGGCAGTCATTAATACTCTCTCATGTAAGAGAAAAGGAAAGGGTGAAGATACATAAAGAAAACAACTTGGAGACACTGAGGTCAGTGAAGGAGTCAAATCCTAAATGGGAGGAGAGTGAGGAGATGCTTTAGCCTTGGGCTGAAATTCTTTTGTAAAGCCATGGTGATGGACTATGATACACTAAAATATCCCTGTAATTTATGAAAAGCATGGGAGGATGGTGTGTTCAAACTGTAGACATGAACAAAAGGCACCTGTGCTGAAGCAAGCAAATGTTAAAATAGCTGTGGTCCAATGAGAAGCTTGAACACAGAGATAGGAGTGATGAAGACTCTTTGTCCCCAGAAACGAAGATAATCTCAGAGACAGATGAAGAGAACCTTTCTTCTGAACAGCTCATCCTTAAACTTATACTCCATTAGTATAAAGATTGAGCCCCAAAAACAATTATGGGAAAAGCTGTTAGTCGAGGGGATTGCCTTCACATGGCAATCAGATTTCCGTCTCCCAGATGGCAGATATGCTGTGACATTGAAGCCACGAGAGAACTGTTTCTTGTGGAAAAGTCTCCATGGCATGGCAAGAGAGACTCCTCTCCCTAAGCGAACTGAAGAGAGATAATTTTAGAGGTGGTAAACTAGCTGAAAATTCCAGATTTTGTCACTTTATGTTGTCAGTGGGAAAAGAAAGAGGAGGTGGGGGGAGGAGAAGTGTTCTGAAAGTTTATTTAGTTCTTCTTATTCTCCTTTTACTTCTGCTAATAGAATTTTCATTATACCCTTTAAAGTTTTGAGCCTGCTTTTGCCCTTCTCCTAATCCTTTTCTCACAGCAGAAAATGAGTAAATAATTTTAGTGAGTGCACTGGCATTTGGCCAGTGCTCAACCCACCACAACTTGGAAGTCTATTTAGGAGTATTAAGCACGTATCATGTGATCTGTGCTCCCTAACATGAACATAATGCTGTTGTTTCATTGATCTTTTTATCCTGGATAAATCAGAGCACCTCACCTCTGTGCCTCACCTCAACCCGACTCTGCCTGAGAGAATGAGATTGAAACTGTCTTGTACCTATGTAGCAGTGACAGAGGAATGGCCAGGATTTCCTCTGCCTGCTCTTTCCCCAAATCCAGGTTTGCTCCCCTGCCAGGCTCCTGCTTCAGGCTGTGATCATTCAGTGTCTGGTCCATTTTTGCAGCAGTAATTTGGGATGGACAATGCTGTTGCTCTGCATTGCTCAGGTAAAGCCTCATTTATTTCCCATCTCATTGGCTCTGAGGGATAATTGGAACATAGTCCTAGGCTCTGAGGGACAATTGGAACATAGTCATACAGTTTGGCTCTTTATAAATACCAGCCAGAGTGGAGAATTTTGCCTTTTGAATTATATTCATGCTCGTGTCTGAATTATATTTTGTTGAACATGTTTTGATACCGTCCTGGTGTGTTGTAACTGCACCAGCAGGGAGCTACCAACTCTGTTGTCTGATGATTGATATCTGATTTTATACTGTGGGATTATATCAGGGAAAAATCAGAGAGCCCAAGATATCCAAGACTAACACCTTCAAAATGCTCCTGGCATTCCTTTTACGTAACCACAAATGTCCTTATTGATATTTTAACTGACTTTCAGGAACAATGGAGTATTAATTAATATTTTACCTAAAGAATGTTCCAGAGAATATTTGATGACATGACTTCTTCACCTCTGGATCATGACAAAGTAAGGAAGAGGACCCTGTGACAGGGCAAAATTTCTCATCCTCTCAGGGGGGAAAGCAATAAACAAGGGGGTAAGAAATCAAATTTAGAGGCTAATGAAGAAAATCATGGACTCTCTTTGGAGCTGTAAAGAGCTATAAACCAAACCAGGTGTGGACATCACTGATAAAATTTTCTATCTGCATTTTGCCTTGATGCATTGCTCAGTGTTGCTGCTGTGCTATGTAATAAAAACTCCATCTCATGCTTCAGCACAGTTCACTGTCCAGCACAAATTATACACAAACATGCTTAGACAGGCAGCAGAGAAGAGAAAGGGAAGCAGAGTGATACTATAAAAAAAAAAAGCGCTATTTTTTAAAAGTGGTATTGATCCTCTCCTTCTGAATTCCTACAGATAACTTGCTCAGGCTCCCTCTTCAAATGTTTATGCCATTAATAAATCTGCCTAGAACATTTACTACCAGTTTGTGACAGTTCAAGGCAGTGAAAGCAATGAACAATGTGGTGTGGCCCCAGACTTTACAACAAACTAATCACTTGTGACTGCAAGGTGAACGAGGGTGTTAATTACTCCCAGTATTAATTTTTGACCTCTCTACGGGGAAGATTGCAAAAAACCCTGCACTGACCTCACCGTCTTTGAAGAAGAAAGGCTTTTAGAGGCTGATTCTTCAGCTGCAAAACTTTCTGAGTGCTTTATGCATCATCAGATCCTCATTGGTATCCACCAGGATAAAAGATGTTGATTAATTGATTACATCTTGCTAATAGTGCTCTGAGACTTACAAAAATGCATATTGAAGAGGAGAACTTCATCAAGATAATCTTGGATACCACATTTAATCATTCTGTCTGCCCAGGAATGATGAAGACTTCCTAACAAATCCTGCTGTGATGGTGGGGATTTGATATTTGGCATTTCTACAGCTCAGCCATCTCTCAGCATTTCCCCTGGTGTGTATGTGCTCGTCATGATGAGATGTCCTGCTCCTGGAGTCTAAAATGAGCAAGATCCTATTAGCAGTGGGAACTGAGCATGACGGGGGAGCGGGGGGGGGGGAGAAAATTGGAGGCGTTCCAGTCATGCTAATAAAACTTTTTACTTGGAGATAATAACAGTCCAGTTATGTTAATTTTTTGCTTGGCACATCCAGTGTGCCACTGACAATGATGGCCCATAAGTGTTTTTATGAGGGCTTAATGCACACTCTGGGGTTTTGCAAAGCAATGTCAGAGTTAAATGGAGGACAAATCAGATGGTTAATCAGCATGTGAATGCATGAGGAGCCATGTCTGCAGGCTAGGCACTGGTATTTTTAAACCCCTGGGGAGCTCTGGAGACAGATGGGCGGTTTTTTTTTTTTTGTTTGTTTTTTGTTTTTTGTTTTTTTTTTTTTTTAGCTATGAGTCTTTCTCCAAACAGTTTGGTTTGGGCCTTACACAACCTCTAGAAATTTTGTGAATACCCTTCTGGAACTGCTCAGCCTGGCTCCTCATTCTTAGGTAGGGATCAATCAATACTAAGAAAGTTAAGGCAAATCCTGTGAGTTTGCCAGGTTTAGATGGAGCTTGGACCTGATGGGGATATTTGGCTTTGTTTTACCTGTCCTGACCCTTGGGATGCATTAGGAATAGTTCAGAATGAGATGTCCTAGCCTGGAAGTGTCCAAGGCCAGGTTGGATGGGGCTTAGAGCAACCTAGGATAGTAGAAGGTATTCCTGCCCATGGAATGAGATGATCCTCAAGCCCCTTTCTAATCCAAACCATTCCATGAGTCTAAGTATTTAAAGATGCAAGCCCACTGATTTTGGGAGTTAAACACCTAGATATGAATGCAGTTTCTACATCCCTTTGTGAGCCTGGATTTTTAACCTCCAGTTAATTCCTGGAAGTAAATAAACAACTTCACAGCTTGAGGTTATTTGAAAACTGCTAAGTGGGTTTTTGTCATATTTAATTTAAACTTGACCAAAACATATATCAAAAGATAGGATGTTAGAAGGAAGTTGAAGGTGAAAACATATTTTATTCATTAATTTCTTTTCCTGTGTCTCTAATGTGTTAATTTTTCTCCCTGCTTCTAAATAAATAGGAGAGACAATTTCCATTAAAAGTGGATGAGCTAGAAGGCTGAGTGGAGGGTTTTCTACTGAGAAATCTAAATTCCTTAGTCTTCAAAATCACTGCCGAAGTGCTCATTTGTCTCATGTTCCACCTCCACAACCACATTATCTGCTAAAACATCTGCAATGACTTTATTATTAATAGGCAATGTCATATTTTTCCTCTAGCAAACTTCCCCAGGGCTTCATCTCTACTCTGAGCAAGACAATAATATTTACTTGCACTAAAATAATCTTGTCAAGAATTTTGACATTTGTTCTGACCATTAATTAAGCTTGAAAAGCACTTACCAGCACTACTATTAGCACTTCATGCCTGACTAAACCTATGGAGAAAGAACTGAAGAGAGCAATTCAATATATTGTGAAATAAAACTGCAGCAAGGAGAACATGATACAGAAACATGAATACAACCAACAGAAAACTTATTTTTCTACTTTGATCAAGAACTACAGGCTTCTGGTACATATCCAGAGTATGTTTTGCTATATACTATATACAATATTATACTATATGTTTTAGTATACTCTAAATGCACCACAGCATCATTCCAGTTATTCCTTTTTCCATTGAAATAATTACTGGAGCAGGACTTCAGCATCTCATGAAAACATCACAAGCACTCATGCTTCTTTCTGGGATACTGAAGGATTTTCCCCCTCTTTTCTTTGTTTTTTTTCTGTTTCCCCTTTCGCTCCAGGATACCTTTTCTCTTTGATGTGCTATGTTTGTTCCCACAAAGAGTTTGGGTTCTGAGAATCTGACATTTTCCAAAAGAAACCCATTCAATGAGAAAATCTCCAAGCTAATAATTTATCTACAACCAGTTTGCCTTCCATGGGCCCAGGTCCAGCAGCAACCACACAAATATCAACACAACTTCACAAGCTCTTCCAGCCCAGCTCACTCCTGTAGCCATGGTTTATATAAAATTTAATACAGAGAGACATTTCTACCTTTTTCTGGGGTGCTACAGTGCTGTTCCTCTGAGGCCGGCAATGGCTGCCTGATAGATTTAAATAGATTTAAACTTAAAATTTAATTTCAAATCAAATTTCAAATTTAATCTAAAAATACATTTATTATAAAGCTCTCTCCCAGTGGATACAGGTATAAAGAAACCTCTCTGCAAACACAGCATTGAAAAAGTGTTATTTTTTTACTGACAGTTCCTGCCAACTTTCTTCGTCTGGTCCCAGGTTTAATCTCATTTGATGGCTATGAGGAAAGATAAGGATTTGAGAACTGGAGGTGTCTTTGGCTCATTCCAAATGACAAAAAGAACAGAAGGAAGAGAATAGAAGTAAAAATTCTTTATGAAGGAAATATTTAAAATAAATGGGATAAATGTCAAATGGATTCTTGTGGCACAACTACTGACTTTATTAGAAGCAGTTTGTTTTATAGCTTGCATTGACTCTTGAGTGTCCTGGAACATTCTTTGTTTTCTCATTGTCAGTGTGCATTGTAGCAAAATCATGCTGGAGTTTACTCTTCCCCAGCAGACACCCCCACTGCAGGGAGAAAATGGAAAAAAAAGGCAGAAATTCCCATCAGTTCAGAGCAAATGCTTTCCTCTGTATTTGCAAAACAAAAGCATTGTCTGTGAATTCTCAGCACAAGGTTCTGAGAATGAAAAATTATGTATTACACATACAAAATTCTGCCAAAATGACAGCAGCTCTTTTTACATTTCTTTTGTCAGAGAGAAAAACTTGTCTAAATTGCCTCACTATTTTATTAGGAAATGAAAAACAAATACCAAAGTGGCATTTCTTTTAGGGTTGTATTATAAATGGAGTTAAATACTTTGAAAATGTAAACATGGTTTGATTGACGTGTATTATATCTCTCTATTTATCTGTATTTCCCTATTCACATCACATTTTGTTCTGATTTTGACCTGGGTTCTTTTCTTAATGCTCAATATTTTTGTAGGGAAAAGACACCCACCTTCCCAAGCTGTCATCTTCAAATCCAATAGGAGAACTGTCTCCTTCTGATCAACCTGATGATTGCCACAGACCTCTCCATCTGGGCTGCAGTTTTGGCAAATATTCACGTGTGAAGTAGACTTGAAGCATTTTAAATTCTCAGACTAAAATAAGTGCAAGTACTTTGCTAGACAAAGCCAGCTTAGGTACAGGCAGAATTTTAACAAAGAATGGGGTGACTACACACTCCTGTACTAAAAATAGAAATACTTCTTCAAACCTTTATTTAGCTTTCCTAGTGCAGAAGTGGAGCAGGAAAGGAGCCGCGTTATCAATCAGTTCTAGGGCTCTCACCCAGCTGGAACAGGACATGTTGTGCACTATATATTTATATTTACCCATTTCAAAAGGCTGTAGATTCATTTTTTCCCCTGACATGAGAAATGCTGGTGGAAGCACTGAAGGATTAGAGAATGGCTGTGATTTGCCTGCTAAAGTAAACATGAGCCAATACTGTAACCAGATCACATTCTTGTGGTGGGGTGAAGAGACTTTAATTCTCAGCCACACTGAGAAGAAGCAAAAAGTGCACCAGGAAATAGGCTGAGCTTTCTTTAGTGTGGGAATGAAAACATGGGACAAATGGGGACATTTGGCCTCATTTTACGTGCCTTGATCCTTGGGATACATCAAGAATAGTTCAGGATGACATGCCCCATCCCTGGAAGTGTCCAGGTTGTATGGGGCTTGAAGCAACCTGGGATGGTGGAAGGTGGGGCAGCGGTGGGACTGGATGGGCTTTAAGGTCTTTCCTACCCAAATCATTCTGGAATTTTAAGGATTCTGCAGACAAGAAATAAAATTGATTTCTCCATTTTAGAGAGATCAGCGCTGTCCTGCCTAAGCAATCTCCGCACTGAGTGTGTGTGGTGGCACCTCCAGGCAGGACTGGAGTCCCACTAGTGAACAAATACATGGCAAAAGACCCTCCCACTACAAAAAAAAACTTTGTACAAGCAAGTACAGGGAGGGAGGAGAACTGCCCTATCAGGTTCCCTGTGCTGACTGAGGTGTGAGGAGCAGAAATGTCACAGATCTGGGCTGAGGTCACCCAGGCAGCTTTCAGCAGACATGTTCCTGGAGTCTAACCATTCCTACAAGTCATGGGAGGTCAAATGATAACCAGGCTCTTTTCTTCCCCAGTATCCTTTCCTTCCTTTGAGGACATTTCTGTGCAGGCACCAGAGAGGATTTATCTGTAAATGGTAGAAAAGTTTGATAACCATGAGAAATGCAAGGTGAAAATGGTGAACCCTGTCTAAAGACAAGCATGACCCCAAGTAAATGGGGTTAAAAACATTTTTTAAGAGCGCACAGATGGCAGATGAAAGATACATTTTTCTTCTTTTTAAAAACCCAAACACCAAGCAATACACTACAAAATATATTCATTGTTTTGCCATGTTATTGCGAAGCAAGTACCTGGTGCAATGGAAGATGATTCTCCAAGTAATTTTTGGACAAAATTTGGTTTTTACAATGCAAAATTTTCCATACATTGGGTGGGAGCTTGATAAGTTACCCAATATTTGCTGTGATTTTAATGCTATGTTATTTTAATGTCTAAGGGAAAGCATAAATGAGAAGTTTTCAAATCACAAGCACATTTCTGGAGCAATGTTGCAAACCCACATCAATGAACAAGATGAGAGTTACAGCTGAGTTCTTTTCTTTGAGTGCATGTGCAAAGCAAGCACTGCTCTAGATCCAGCCAAGGGAAAGGGAGAAGGAATAAAATTTAAACAGCTCATAAGAATCCCTGGATTTTTTATGTGAATTTGTCTCTTAATGTATTACAGTGACTTTTTGGGGAAATTTTCTGCTTTTTAACGAAACATATTTTAATATAAATAATAACAATGATAATAAAATCAAGCCGTTTGCATTGAGGTCTTATTTTCCCACAAGGATTCTTGAGAAGCTGAACAGGGAATGTTCTAGAAGAAAAACAATTTCTGCCCAGCAAAGCAGACCTGTCCCGCTGCAAAAAGGTGCAATTCCAGTGACTTCAGCACAGCTCTGTGACCTACAAAAATGGCCAGAACTGATGCAAGAGCAAAAAATGTTGCTCTGGCTCACATAAAGAAACAGCACATTCTGTCCCAGAGTGGTCATGTGTCCCACACTGAGCTGAATTTCCCCTGGATAATTTCTTTATGTCTTGGAATTCCACCTCCAGTCAGCCCAAGGCTTTATGTGCTTCTTAAATTTGATGGAAAACTCATTTTGGGAGTCTTGGCGATGTCCTATGTTCTGTGCTTGTCTACATGCACAGCAAATTTATTGTGCAAACTGTATGCTTTGATGTTATTTTTGAAAGTTTTTGAGGGCTGACAAGACTCCTTGAGTTTGGGGTCAAGCTGGAGAGACTGAAGTGGGAACACAGATATTTTCTGATTTATTTTAGCATCCTGTGCATGATGGAGCCCTGGACTGTGTCCACCTCTTCCCACCTCCCTTCATACCAGTTCACTCTGGCCAAAATATGGGAATTTGTAGTTTCTCCCTCTATTTTTGTTTCCCACACAGAGAAGACATACCATATTTTGAACAGGCTTTGTCGCTACTTTTCCTTTTTTTGCTACTAACAATTTCCCAGATATATTTGGCACAAGTTTGCCACTTGTATTTTGCTCTAATACAACTTTGTTTCTGGTTCTTGAGTTCTTGATTTTCAACACATCTCACATCTCATGGTTTCCTGTCACATTGTTGGAGAAAGTTTGTGTCACTGAATTACCTCAATAATTCAACTCTTGACAGCTGATAATTTACAATTTTGCTTAAGAAACTGAAACTTCTATGGCAATTGGAAGTAAAATCAGACTGTCTGAGAACTAGAAAAGCACAAGGCTAAACTGAGATTTCTGGATTGATCAAAGTTCAGGCTTGTCTGTGAGTCCTCGACTTGAATGTGCCAATGTGTGAGAGGGTTTGTGATCAAAAAATTGGGGAAAATACATTTGGATTTAAACCATATTTCAATGCAGGAAATGCTCTGTGGTTACTTACTGGCTGTAGTTTGCTTCATTTTTAATTAAGTTTTAAGTGATGCTGGCTCTCAGTTTTTGATGCATATGGGCACCTAATTCCTGTTGGTTTGGAGCATCCAAGCCTTGATCACTTTTGGAACCACCATAACGGGCTTGGAGCACCCTGGTCTAGTGGGAGGTGTCCCTGCCCATGGCACTGGATGGGCATTAAGGTCCCTTTCCCCTGCAACCACTTCATAATTCAGTGATTCTATGAGAAATTCTGACCATATTCTGCATTAATGCACAAACCCCACCCCTTTATTTCACAGTATTTCAATAAGTGGCAGGGTAGAAGCCAGACAAGAAACTGGAGACTGTGCTCAAAGCAGCTGGGGGAAAAAATCCTTCCATGAGAACATCCTTTTATGAGGACGGTGTATGGGATATTTCTGGTTTACTTTACAGTGGATAAATCCATCCCAAATCCCTGCTCTCATGGAGGGAGCCTCCCTGTGCTCCTTTAATGACTTCCCAGGGGACGGGATCAGTCATTACATTCTGATCTCCCTATGCATAGAGGCTTTCCCTGAAAGAATGATGTGGTTTGGTTGGCTTTAAGTTAACAGAAGAAAAGCTAGTTTATTGCTATCATATCAGCTGAAGAGTTACAAGAAATGAACTATGTAACTGGGAGAGAAAGGAAATGAAAAACTAATCTTATTTTTGTGAAATACCTCAGGTCCTGGTGAGCTGCTTTAAAAAATATGGTAGGTATAAAAATCTGTGGATTTTTGTCAGTGACATATTGCAGGTAGTGGTTGAGTGAGTGTGAATTGGGCTGGTTCTAATTTTGTGTTCATGAATCTGTGCAGCTGAGGATGGGAAACCTTTTCTGTCTGCCCACTCAGAGATTGGGTTTTCTCCTCAGCCATTGCTGATCCAAATTCCCTCTTCGTTCTCCGCTCTCTCTCTCACATCCAGCTCACAAGATGGTCAAGAGGGCTTTTAGACAGATCTAACTGTGAAATTTAAAGATTCCTGGTTTGAAAATTCAATTTCTCCTTCTTAATCTGCAGAGATGCCACTCTGAAGCATCAGTGGAGAACAAATCTGCTCAGTCATCAGTCCAGGACTTTCTATTCCTCCTCTTAACTGCATGAACTCTGTTTGTTAGAAGTCTGAAGTAATGCTGAAGAGCTTCTCATCTGATTTGACTTGAAGATGCCATTAATTATTCTGAAAGCACCACCAATTACTCTCCTGAGAGCTGGATGGGGATAAATCAAAGCCTGGGGACACTGTTGCTGCAACAGTGACAGCAACAAAACAGACATCTGATGTTTTTCACTGTAATAATGTCAAAATTCAGGAGAACTTTGAAGTGCTTCAGGGTTTCCTTACCCATATTACCTCACAAATAGTAAGAATTAGATTTTTAGAAAAAACCTTTTTCCATAAAGTACATAAAATACAAGTTGCAGAGAATTAGATTAAATTAAGGTTAGGGATCAATCGGATTCTTAGTTGAACTGCAGATGTCTGGGGTCAGGAATAACACCACTGAAATGACTGATTTTTTTGGAGGTAAGAATTGTTTTCTATTGAAACCTTAAAAAAAAAAAAAATTAAAAATCCCCATACTCAAGCCTAAAAGGAAATCCTGGACGCAAACATTCAGCTGGTCCCAGGATAACTGAAAATCTAAAAGTGACCAAAGGAAATCTGGTGCCAAACTGAAACCTAAAACACCTTCTTGTCTTTTGACCCACAGACACACCTAAACCCAAAGTAGATCTCTGATAAACCAAAACTTTTATATTAACTCCCACAGGAAGGGAAATCTCTCCCAAGGAGTTCTGTGGGTGTAATACAAACTTACTGTTGCAGTTAGACTCAGCCTTTCTGGCAGTTGTCCCCTTTTTTAGTGGAAAATTAGGCACCTTTACAAGGAGAAAATGTGTAATTTAAGAGGATGGCTGCAGTTGGTGATAGCTGGGCTCCCTCTCCTGGCTCTCCCTGCTTTTCCTGCTGATTCCCAGACCTCTGTCTGAGCAGTTTAATTCCCCATCACTGTAGAATTGGGATTAAATATTGCAAACTGGGCAGATTTGGGGGAGCAGCAACAGAGCTCTGCCACAGAAACCCACGGAATTTCCCTCCTGCCAGCACACACCCACAGGTTTTTTACCTAATTGTTGTTTTTTTAAGTTCACTCTGCTATATAAAGAGTCAATAAACAGCAGCCAGGTTTTTCTTCTAAAACATCCCTTTACTCTGTAGGATGGAAGAAATCTTCTAGGAAGGAGATGTTTGCCATCATGTTGCTGTCCTGCTGTAACTGTGTTACTCACTCTCTACACCTTCTGTTAAATTGCACAGCACTTACTCCCAGAGATCCATAACTGCGATATCTCCCCCCTTTTCCCCAAAGCTATGAATTGGCTGAATTGCTCCAGGTTTTTCCTCTTCACATTCCAATTTTAAAAGTCCCGAAAAACACGGCATTCTGCTCTAAAAACAAGGGAAATTCCTATTCCACTTGGCCCCCTCTACTCCCTGAGCTAATTGGAGGACGTTATTAATGAACAATATTTCTTTCAAAGCTAATTATAATTTCCAGGCACTTGGCAATGGAGATGTCAGATGCAAAGGCAGGGAGCAGGTGAGCAGGTATCATTATTTTGTTGAGGAGGAATAAGGGGTAATAAAACCCAACATAAGAGACTCATAAATACAAAACACTCCAGAAGTTGCCAGCTATGTTGAGTCACCATAAATAATTCACTGATGCTGCTTTAAAAACATTATATTAAAGATATTATTGTGCAAAAGACACTAAGATGCTGTTCTCAGTGTGTTGCTCCTCTGCTGGAGCAGAAGGTTCAGAAAATTTGGGTTCTTCCAGTTCTATCTAAAGAACAAAGAATTATTGACTTTTGTGTCAATACATCACATAATTGATGGGGCTTTTTTGGAATAGTTTGTGAGAATTTGTCTAAATGCAAATGAATTGTACTGAAACACGACACTTTTAGTAATTAACTCTGTGTTAATTGACTCACAATTAAACTGCCACAAATGTCATAAATGTCAGTGTCATGTTGAAAAATATACACCTTGTATCTTTAATTAATTGTGTAATCACAGTTTTTATAACAATTTTAGTTCTATGCTCATCACAATGAGTCCTGGATCATCACCCAGAATTATTAATTGCTGTTAGGGGTAGAAGTATAAAATTCTAACCCTAACAGCAATTAACATTCAGCCAATCCATTTTAAATATTTAGACTTTCCAAAGGTGACCTTGGAAATGGAGTCTCTGGGATGTGCTCCTGAAACTCCCATCATTCTTCAAGGAAGGTGCAAAAGAAGCAACATTCCAGCTGTTCCTGTGTGTCTGCAGACTACAGTTATTATTCTCTTATGCTTATTTGAGCACTGAGTTAATTTTAATTAGTCTCTTGTGCCTAATTGCTCGAGAAAACACCTCCTAGTAACAAATGTTGCTCCTTGCTACTTAAAAGAAGCTGAATCACAACCCCATGTTGCATTCTGTAAATGTCTGTGTTATTGCTCATTAAGATAATATTTTTAAGTTAAGCTTTAAATTATGTGGTTCACCCTTTAAAGCTGAACAGAATTAAGTATTTGCTTTAAAAGGGAAAATTAAATAATTAAATAATTAAATAATAATTTATTGCTCTCGCTCTGACAGGCAAGACATCAATTTGATGTTGTTCAGTTTCTATTGCCATGGTTCTAAAAACGGCCTTCTCCTCCCAAAACAACAAATGAGTTTTGACTTCTCTTCATTAAATGCATTATTAATTCCTCCTCCTGGTTTCTTTTTCTTTTCCCTTCCTGCTCTCTGGTTCCCAAGTTTGATGATGTAAGGGTTTTCCCCTGTGGCTTTGCAGCTTCAGGGAATTTCTGTTCCCAAATCAGTATTATACCCCAAAATTCAATATTATTCCCCAATTCATCCTGACAAGTCCATGACCAGGAAATACTGGAGTTGCAAATATTCAAATGTGGAAATAACCACAGGTTGAGTGCTGGTTGTATTGTGTCCCCTACCTATAAGGACATTACGGTTGAAGATTTTGACTATTTGTTTGTGTAGTAAAAACCCAAATCAAACTAGCACACTTGATTTTCTCGCGCATTTTTTAAATCCCCTTGGCTTGAGGTGTAGCTGGAGGGAATCACTGTTTCTTTTGGAGTCGAGGTGTACTGTGATTAAACCAGACATTATTGAAAGACATCAGAATTGTACATCTTATTTGGGAAATTGAAGGTGGTACAATTGAGGAGGACATGAGAAGGTTAATGAGGGGCTGATGCTGTTGAGTCAGGGACAGAAAGAAAGACTCCAGTCTTCAGGTGAATCAGAAGGCTCCTTTTAATGAAAGTAGTGCATTTTTTATAATGTGACTCAATAAGGTGATTCTTGATTGGTCTCAAAGTAGAAAGATCTCACACTATTGACATACTATGAATAGCACACTATGGAGAACCATAACTATAAACAATGGTTACAGAAAGAGAGATAATAATTGTTTTAATTCTTTTCCTCTAAGATTCCCAGGCTCAGCCTGGGAGAAATTGTCTCTGTTCTTTCTTTGACTGAACTGAGAATATCCACAAGGGGCAAACAGGGCAGAGCCTGGACAGACAAAACTTTATGGCTTTAAGTGGGAACCTTCACTGTTTGAGAGGCACATTTGAAATCATATACAATAAGAAGTTTTGATAAATGGTATTTTACAAACAGGACTGAGGTTCTATCGTGCTGCATCATGCAAGGACAAAGAGTGTGTCTGGAGGAGGTTCAGGAGAGTCCTCAGCTGTCACCTCAGCCATGGAGATTTTTCTTTATCTACTCCAGACTTCTCTGTGTGTTCTGACCCTGGAACAAGCCTTTGCTTTTGCTTCCCTCTCAAATTGATTTAAGGTTGCCCTCATTCTCTCTAATGACTTTAAATCACTGGGTTTGATGTCTAGTTTATCTTCCCAAAATGTAACGCCTCTGACTGCATCAAATTCCCTCCTTAATCCCCTTGGCATCTCTGATCACTGAAGACTGGAATTAGATAAACTCTCCCAAGTAACTTCTGACATCTTTCAAGAGGCAAATGAATGCCATAAAAGATCTGTCATGCTTTCCTTGGTGTCAGAAGGGTTTTGCTATTAAAGATTAGGGAGGCTGGAGGTCACTCCAAATCACAATATTGCTCACTTTATAAGCCAATTTTATCCTGTAATCTTTTTGTATTTTGTATTCCAGTTGTTTCAGAGGAGTCTACAGCATTCATCAGTTCCTCATCTTTCAACCCCTTTGCCCACTGGAATGTAAGCACTGAGTGATTTGTTAAATGTCTCTAAAGTCAAGCCATTTATCTTTTTCACTGTATTTTATTGTCTCTGTTTCCCCTGACTTACAAACCTCCAGCACAACACTGAGTTCTGCTTGCTTTAGGAGCTGGTGCCTCACAACAGTGTGAAAAAATGTGTATTTTATGATTGGCTTTTTGCATATGCTTTTTTTTTGCAATAGTAAAATGAATATTATATATGTTATGTTAGAAAGTTATGCTGTATTAATTTCCTTAAGTAGTGTGTTAAATATAGTTTTAGGTTATAACATAATGCTAAAATAGAAACTATGCTATGTAAGATACTTTTATTAAAGAGATGAATGAGGTACTCGCACCAAGATAGCAGCCACAGGACACCTAAATCTTTCCGAGAAAAAGAATTTATTGCTTTCTTATCAGAAGACACTAACTTCTTCCTGCCTCCCTCATCACTGTCAGGATTAAGAGGAAGAAGTTGGCACTGACCAGACAGAATCCTTTGTTTGAATGGAATTTATGCATCATGTATGAGGTGTATGAATATACAACAGGCTATTGCTTTTAAGGGCTAATCCTCTGTTAATGTGTGTCCTTTTTCAGGCTTATTTTGCACAGAAAGAGGTACCCAGGCTGTCCATAAGTCTTTGTTTTGTCCATAAGTCAACTTGTATTGTCCTAATCCTAATTGTCCAAATTTTTATTACTCTAATTCTTTTACTATTTTTATAACCATTTTATTGCTATTAAACTTTTAAAATTTTAAAAACAAGTGATTGGCGTTTTTCACAATGGGATCCTGAAGAAAGAAATCCTTGGGTAGTAAAACCTCTCTATTAAAATACTATTTTTTAAAAAAAGGGAAAAAAAGGAAAAATGTAGAGGCCAAAACACAGTTTCAAGGAGCAAAAGATTATTGTTGATTGTGAAATACAAAGCTATGTTTTGTGTCAGGTACATACAGACAACATGTGTATTTGTGATTGTGATATGTGTGGAAATTGACCATGGGACAGTTATAAAGACGAATTCTAATAAAGAACTGAGGAAGTAAAGCATGGAAGAAGGCCTTTGAACATATCCTTTGTTCGTAATGAACCTTTATAAGTCTTAAGTTGATTTAGGAGCATTTGATTTAAAGCTTTAAGGATGTTGCTGTTTGACAGGAACTTTCTGCTTCTAGCTAAGCCTTAAAGACTTTTGCAATAATAACCCTTTGAAGTATAATTTTAGAATATTGCTTGTAGTAGGGATCTTTGAAACTATAGATTTAGAATATATAGAAAGGAAACATGCTTATCTCTATGCCTTAACAAAACAGTGAAAAGCAGCTTGAGAAAGGAAGATGAACATCAACTCAAGAACTAATAGTTTCGACCAAGGGAAGATGGACATCACTGTTATGAGATTTATAGTCAATTAAAAGGTGGACCCACATCTGGAATCTGGACCTCAGCAGCTGGGAGACTTCTTTCTTCTTTCAGAAGCTGGACTCCCACCATCTGGGGATACTCCTTTCTGGGATACATCCTGAGAAAAACTAAATCACAATGTGTATAGAATTGTGGTGTAAAAATTGAGAATAGAAACTGCTGAGAAAGCTTATGAGTACCCCTATAAATACCTGGAAGCCTCAGTGTGCAGTTGGAGGGAAAATTTCCCCCACAGTACCCTGCGCTGTATTGCTCATACTTTACCATATTAATTAATAAATTGATTGCTGCTTGAATATTGGCCTAGTCAAGCTTCTCATTTATAACACTGATTATTTCTCAGACTTAACACTGAGCTTTCCAAGCCCAAATCCTCATTTATATAATGCAAGCCTCAAAACTGGAAGAAGAGCATTACTTTTAAATTCCCAAAGCCCACATTTGGCAGACCAAAGAGTTGATCTGAGGTCCAAACCCACTGTCTAAAACCACACTCTTAATCTCCAAGGCTTATGATTTTAAAGCTCAAAGCCTCATTTAAAGGGCCCTGAGCATAATTTTTCAAAAGTCTGGTCTGAAATAGTGGTGGGACTGTGATGTCACACAGAGCCTGTGACACAGCAGGACAAGAGGGGTCTCAGGGAGGTGGGTTCTGCTCTCTGGAGAGAGCCCTGAGGGTGAACATCCTCACCACTGAGGGCATGGCTGTTGTCAGCGGTGTGAGCCCAACCCAGATGGATTTCTGGGGTGGGATGGAGTTCATGTTCACGATGCCCAACATCACCCCCACAGGCAGAGGCAGGAGCATTGCTGTAGCTGCCCTCTCAGGGATGTGGGGAAAAGAATCAGCACTGACCCCTGTGGAGCTGGGGATAGCAGTGACACACACGCCAGGGGTGCTGGAAGGCTGAGAGTCACCAGAAACACAGCATAACCTGGTATTTCCTTGTTTTCCAGAGCGAAAGGCTGTCTGGGATGCAGTGGCCAGCAACATCCAACAACAGCTGTTACTGCACAAGGTGGGGTAACACCCTGGGACAATACCGATGTCCTTCTTTGCCCACCCAGAAGAGCAGTGAGGAGTTCCCATGGCCCTCCTCATGGATGATGGCCTGCAGTCCCTCTTGCCCTCCTCAGAATGCAGGAAGCTTGCCCCAAATTCCCCTGCTGAGGGACAAATGGAGCTTGGGCAAGAGTGGTATCACCTCTGGGAGGTGGCATTGTACCATGGGGCTGGATGTTGCTGTTTGACAGGAACTTTCTGCTTCTAGCTAAGCCTTAAAGACTTTTGCAATAATAACCCTTTGAAGTATAATTTTAGAATATTGCTTGTAGTAGGGATCTTTGAAACTATAGATTTAGAATATATAGAAAGGAAACATGCTTATCTCTATGCCTTAACAAAACAGTGAAAAGCAGCTTGAGAAAGGAAGATGAACATCAACTCAAGAACTAATAGTTTCGACCAAGGGAAGATGGACATCACTGTTATGAGATTTATAGTCAATTAAAAGGTGGACCCACATCTGGAATCTGGACCTCAGCAGCTGGGAGACTTCTTTCTTCTTTCAGAAGCTGGACTCCCACCATCTGGGGATACTCCTTTCTGGGATACATCCTGAGAAAAACTAAATCACAATGTGTATAGAATTGTGGTGTAAAAATTGAGAATAGAAACTGCTGAGAAAGCTTATGAGTACCCCTATAAATACCTGGAAGCCTCAGTGTGCAGTTGGAGGGAAAATTTCCCCCACAGTACCCTGCGCTGTATTGCTCATACTTTACCATATTAATTAATAAATTGATTGCTGCTTGAATATTGGCCTAGTCAAGCTTCTCATTTATAACACTGATTATTTCTCAGACTTAACACTGAGCTTTCCAAGCCCAAATCCTCATTTATATAATGCAAGCCTCAAAACTGGAAGAAGAGCATTACTTTTAAATTCCCAAAGCCCACATTTGGCAGACCAAAGAGTTGATCTGAGGTCCAAACCCACTGTCTAAAACCACACTCTTAATCTCCAAGGCTTATGATTTTAAAGCTCAAAGCCTCATTTAAAGGGCCCTGAGCATAATTTTTCAAAAGTCTGGTCTGAAATAGTGGTGGGACTGTGATGTCACACAGAGCCTGTGACACAGCAGGACAAGACGGGCCTCAGGGAGGTGGGTTCTGCTCTCTGGAGAGAGCCCTGAGGGCAAACATCCTCACCACTGAGGGCATGGCTGTTGACAGTGGTGTGAGCCCAACTCAGATGGATTTCTGGGGTGGGATGGAGTTCATGTTCACGATGCCCAACATCACCCCCACAGGCAGAGGCAGGAGCATTGCTGTAGCTGCCCTCTCAGGGATGTGGGGAAAAGAATCAGCACTGACCCCTGTGGAGCTGGGGATAGCAGTGACACACACGCCAGGGGTGCTGGAAGGCTGAGAGTCACCAGAAACACAGCATAACCTGGTATTTTCTTGTTTTCCAGAGCAAAGGGCTGTCTGGGTTGCAGTGGCCAGCAACATCCCACAACTGGAGGGAGACACTGACAAATCTTGTCCAATGTTCAGGGGTGGGAGTGCTGGGAAATCTGTCCAATACCAGAGGGAGACACTGACGAGTCTTGTCTTAGGGTTAGTTCTGTCCCTCCAGGTATTACTTTTCTCATGACTTTCTGGTTTACTTTTTGGCCAATTAAACACCCTGTTGTGATTGCTTTCGCTAAGTCATATACACCTATGCACAGGTTATTTCTCAGGAAATGATCACATAGTCCTTGGACTGCCCAGTGGATTAATTTATGTAGTTCTGTTAGCATTGTCCAGCAAGTGCTTTGTTTAAAAACAACCGTCCGTCTGATGTTAGCCACTCCCCTCGTTGCCATTGGTGTAAGGTTAAATCTTTTACAGCCTTTATTTATCGTTTTCACTAAATATGGGTTTTTCTCTTTCCTCTTACTCGAGTGAGGTTTCTGCTTTAAAAACATTAATGGGATCTCCTTGCGCCACCCTGGCCACCCAAGCTAGAAAT